>NC_061785.1:24189448-24439677 GCF_022458985.1 Mugil cephalus | reverse complement strand
TAGAACACGCACTCACACTTTGTCAATATAATACAATACAATAAACAAAAAGAGAGAACGAAGAAACACACTCAGAGAACAGAGGACCAATACAAAGACACCATATGCATACCATACATCCGGGGATAACGGAAGCAATACAACACATCATGAAAAAACATCACATCAACGCAGCAATAAAACCACACAAAAAAATCTGTTAACTCATAGTACACCCAAAAGACAAAATAGAACTGGACAAAAAATGCAACATCATCTAAAATATATATATCGTGCAAAATATAAACATGCCCAAAAACATACATTGGAGAAACTGGAAGATCATTCTACATATGGAGAAATTAACACAAAAAAAGAATGTGAAACAGGAGACAGCGGGGAAATCAGGAGCAATCACAGATCACTGCAGGAGAAATTGTAGGCCATAGAAATTGGGAAACGGGCACACAAAACTATCAACCGGGACGAGGGGGCGTACACCCTGGACCCTGGAGTGAGTGTGCACATGCACACTCACTCTCCGCCCGCTCGCTCGTTCACTTACACCTCATGCACACACACACACATTTCACCCTGCACTGGACAAAAGTGGTAACTTTTTCCCACTTAGGCTCATGAACAAACTAAAATGAAGCATTTAAATTTGGGGGGGGGGGGGGGGGGGGGGGGGGGGCAATTTTGAACAAAAAAATCGATTTAAAAATCGTAAAACAAAAAATCCTGGTGCTTATGTGAGTTGATTTTCTATCCCAACCCTAATACACTATACACTTAAGCTGATCAGGTCGGACACGCTCTCTGGAGACACACCCACTGGAGACTCTCCACAATACACCTAGCGCAAGATAGAAACAGACACACCAGTGCATGCACACACACATCAAGAGGGGGGAGACATACGGCCAACCCTCACGGCCGTAATAGCAACTTATGTAATAATACAGTGTTGGTCACTTCTCTGACAAGTAGTTTCTTTTTTTTTGGCGGGGGGTTTCAAACATCTGACATTCGACTACACAGAAGGAGCACATCCCTGCAAGGTCTAACCCTGTTTCTTCGCGAGGATTCAGAGAACTTCTTCAGGACATGCTTGGTGAGTACAATAGGAGGCTCAACATATCTATCCAGGAAAGAGGATAGATATAATCGCTTAGACTGTGTGTGCATTAACAAGAAACAAACGCACGGTAGGGTACGGAATAATTGTGTACACCACTGGAAAGTTTATCAGATGACTAAGCAGAATGAATCCCATTTACTAGCGTTCATTAGAGTGAAGCTAATTAAATTAAAAAATGTTATCCTCTTGTCTGGATCAGGGTCGAGAGGCTAATAACCAAAGGAAAAAAAATGGTAGAAGCATCACTCTATGTTGCTTTTGTCTACATGCAGACATGCATGGCAAACTTTTGTTTTGTTTTTATGGGTGTTTTATTCAGTTGGATAATTCTGCCCAATTTACAATGTAAAATTGTATGCTGACATTGTGACATTGCTTTGTTTTTTTATATTATATAAACTGTTGTGTTGTGAACTGCACAGGTGTTTTCACAGGTTTTGCGTATTTCTGTTTGACACAGCCACTTGAGATATGTCAGCAATGTTGTTGCTGTTGTTACAATTGTAATACACTGCTCAATGACTTGTATATGAAATGGTAAAAATGTTTCGAATGTATTTGATCATAGGTCAATAACACTTGGAAGTTATTATTGTTATGGAGCTACTTGTTCTGCACTTTGCTGTAGTAAGACAGCAATTCTCTGCTGCTACTGTTAAATTGTTAAATGGAACAATTTCCAATTATTTCAATAAAGTATGAAGTAAACTTTAAACTTGTTTTGTATTCTGTGAAATGCAATTTTAAATGTTATTAACCTTAACTTGAAATGTTAACTTAACAACCCTAACTTACTTTTTTGAGTGAGTAAAATTCTTACTGTTGGTATAACGCTAACCTTTAAGTTTTACTAATGGAGAAAACTACTTTATCTGAAAAAAAGATTATTAGTTGGCCAAACTGTTTGAAAACATAGACTTGGCGCAAGTCTAACTTTCAAGTTTGTCTCAAAGGAAAATGTAAAAACAAAACAATATGAGTTTTTGGTTGGGCTCCAAACTCAAACATTTTCAGTTTTCTCAACTTTTTCATTTTTACAGTGTCTGTATCTTGATGACTAAAATGTCACTAAAGTGTGCCACAAAACTTAAAATAACGGATTGCTTCAACTGGCGAATGTGAGCAGGTTCCTGCTTGGCCCAACAAGCCTCAGCAACACTCTGCGAAAAGGTCTGTTTAGTGACCTTTCTGACCTTACAACACCACACACCACACGCTGGTGGGACAAAAACTTTCTGAATTTTCCGGAGCATCTCTCTGACATATAGCAAATTCACACTGTTGGCACGTTGCTTTATATTGCACCTCCAACAAAAGATCACCAAACTCTTATATACCCACATACAATGTGTCTTTAATGAGGCCCACGTACACAACTTCGTCATCTTTAGTACAACATTTAGATCCAACATATTCCTGAAAAGGTCTCAGTGTTGAATCAAGCTACCTCAGACCCAGCGCTATGTGCATACCTGAACAGAACTAGATTGTGCCTATTTTTTTTACCAAAACCCACAAAACATACACTGAAACACTCACACGCACGGCACAAAATGATTCAGAAACTTCTCTCCCTGCTCAATCACATATGTCCAAAACAAAGTATCAGTAACTGATAGGTTCTTTTGTCGCTGAAATTGCGGATTAATGACAATCACGCAAAATTTAGTGCAAAGGATATCTTCCGCCTGGCAAATTTAAGAACATTAAAGGCAATTTAACAACACATATTGGTGGGAAAAAAACTTTCTGAATACGCGTCTCTCTGATATGTACGTTGACATTTGCTTTAAATTACACCTCCAATAAAAGACACACGAATATTAGTAGCTCACAGATAAAGTTTTGAGTTTTCAGGAAGGAACCATTCATAAGACTTTAAAGGCAAGGAATTCCCAAGGGATGTTACTTCAGAGAGAGATGGAATTCATAACACTTTTCAAAGAGCCTACAAGAATGTCCCCTTCCAAAAGATAATATCCAAACTACACAAAGGTCTTCAAAATCTTGGCCATACTTTAGATATTAAGGAAAGATGGGAAACAGAGGGGGGGCTCACATTCTCACAGCAGTGGTTAGTGACCAGCTCTCCCTCCTGGAGGGAATTCAGCTGGAAAAAGTAGTCTTGATTCTTTTGTTCTCCAGCTCAAAAGATCCACTAGTATAACCAGACTGCTTGTTGGAGGTCCTATAGCAAATCATTTTCACATGTTTTGGAGCTGTCCTTCTGTGGCCCCATTTTGGAGTCCTGGGGGCTGTTTTTAAAAGGAAAATCTTTGATTTGAATACATAAAGTAAGACAAATACTTTTTGAAAGTATTGTTAGTTGTATCTATAAAGACTCTGACCAAAAAAGAAAGACAAACCAACAAAATATATTTTGGAGAGAATTACATTCAAACCAATGAACTAAACTGATGTTTTTGAATAGAACTGGCCTGAATGGCTCAGCTATGTGTTAACCTGAGACCTGATTTTATATAGAATCACAACGATAAGGTCCCCTTAATAACAAATGTTTTTCTCTTCCCCTTTAATTTCAAGCAGCATCTTTATCTTTATGTGTGACGTGTTTATGTATGACGCTGTTGTTGTACTTAGTGCACAAATCCTCCCTTTGTCATGTTATGTTTTGTTGTCTTGTTCCCAGTTACCACATACGTACAGTATGTGTATTTTACGGAAAGAAAGCTAATAAAAAGTAAATAAAGAAAGTTTAATTTCATTAGAAAGGGATCAATATCTCGGGCTTAACATGCTCAGCGGACACCTGGATGTCTCAGTGAGGCAAACAGTCATTCTCTTGCATGGTATCCACTGCATTCCATAGTTTCCATTACATTTAGCATAACAAAGGATGAAATGAGTTTAATTGCATTAGTCTGGAACATTAGGCAACTTCAGACAGAAAACAAATGCAATGTTTGGACTGCACTGACATGCAGCCATCCTCCACATAATATTCAACTGAAATACATGGAACCTACTCAAAAAAAAACAACAACGGTATTTTTATCCAGGAATCGAATTAAACAGTGGCTTTTGGCGGAGCCCCATTTTACAGTGCACCCCACGACTTTCCAATTCACATGCATAAGCTTTAACAATCCAATTGTGGATCAGTAACAGGATTACTGAGGAAAACACTCTATTTACCACAGCAATGCGATTAATACTGTCATAAACATTTCACATGACAATAGTCACAATAGCAACAACCCAAAAGGTATGCAAGAAATTAAATCACCATTGCAAACATTTGGCTTCCACCCAGGTGCAAACGCCATACACACAACAAACAGTGCTGAAACAAGCTCCAATATCAAGAGGCTAGAGTGGTATCAATATCAAGTGACAATAAAACAAAGGGGAACGGCTATATCTTAGTTCAGAAACAGACTCATCACAACTCATTAAAAATACAGCAATGATAAATAGGACAACACCAGTCCAAACACACAAGCCATTCATTCTATGATTCTTACCTTAATTCAGACACGATCACAGGGCCCATTGAACCTCTCTTTGGCTGTCCATACCCAGGGTACCCAGGATGTCAGGATGTTGAGAGGAGTTTTAACACTGTTTATCCTGGTGGGATGTTTTGCAGTTCAAAGTCCCCAGACGGCCTGTTGGGCTTGATATGCAATTAAAACATTACTGGCTGTTCTTCAAAAAGGTATTTAATAAAAAAATATTTAAAAAACAAAATATGATTCCTAATAATCCATAACAAAGCTTGTGTAACAAAGCGTGCCTTCACAGCCACAGAAGTTTCTTTCCCTCTCTGTGGACTAATCTCCCAGATGTTTTCAGACAAAAAAATCTGTGTGTGTGTATATATATATATATACACACAAATTAAGCATCACTACCATTTATTAGAAATGACAAAGATTATTTTGAGGGAACAATAAAAAGAATTGTTCAAATATAGTCACATTGAATGTATTTTTGATAAATTCTTCTTTTAATAAGTACATTCTTTAACTACACAAAGCAGTGTTTTGCTAGTTACTTTTAATCATAAGTTAAGTTGGTTGCTAAGTTGATAGCAAGAATCAATATGATGTCGCAGTTAACGTTAGCATTCTATGTTAGCTAACGTTAGCAAATCCATTTCACAATAGACGTTTCGAAATGATATCATAAAGAGCTGTTTTTGCACAGGCAGGTATTTGTTGGACCATTGTCAGAGTAACATGCGCAGATATATATATATATATATATTTATATATACACTAATTAAGCATCACTACCATACGTGGCTGGCCAGCTAAGACTTATTAAGAGTTATTGTACTGTTTGGTGTTTGTGATTTCTAATTTCTATTGCTTGGTTATTAGAAATGACAAAGATTATTTTGAGGGAACAAGAATTATTATAGTCGCATTGAATGTATTTTTGATAAATTCTTCTTTTAATAAGCACATTCTTTAACTACACAAAGCAGTTTTGCTAGTTACTTTTAATTATAAGTTAAGTTGGTTGCTAAGTTGATAGCAAGAATCAATATGATGTCGCAGTTAACGTTAGCATTCTATGTAAGCTAACGTTAGCAAATGCATCACTAGCCCGATAAGAACACTTAGCTCAAAGTGACTTTCACGAAACTTACCACTAAAACAAAGTATTTTTGCTGGCCGTATTCTCGTCTGCCCACGTCTGCTTCGGCTCGGCAGACTCAGCTCCACACAGCTCTCTTCATTGCTCAGGCCTTTCGTATCGGACCTTCTGTGCTTGTCTTCGTATCAGGTCTGTGCCGTCCACCTTCGCCAAGTTTGAGTCGGTAAAATAAAATAAAGCAAACGTGGTGAACAACACGATTGTAAGTCAACCTTCGATTCTTTTCATGTTGACAGTGTATAGCAGCGTAATTGAGCAGTTATTTGAAAACCTTGATTCTGATTGGTCAAACTGAATGCACCTCGTCTGCGGTTGTGTCAGCGGAAATTCTCTGCCTACTGCACCTGCAATTGTGATTGTGTGCATCATAAATAGTGAGCTGAAGAATCCTGCTATACATGCAAATGAAGATAATATATAATATTTGGTCATACACAGGTGCAGCGCCCTTGTATAGGCAATTGTAAGGGCCCACACATTATCAACTACGATGATAATTGAATGTATAGGATGATATCTGAAATATGGTTGGAGGAAAAAACTAAGAGTCCTGAGGAAAAACTACCAACTCGTCGGTATGTTTCACGCCAACCCGGTCTCATGGCGGATCATGAAACTGTGACATTTCGTGCTTTCAGGAGGACTGTCAAAATGACACTGTACAAAGAAGGAGTTCAATTTTATTTCATTTCTGAACCATAATTACATCCAAATAGAACTCTGCATAAGTTTTGCATGACTTTCACAGTAAGGATTACAGCAGTGTTCTGTGAAATATACTCAAAGCAATTTACTGTAATTTTACATCTGTGATATTACAATGCATTGTTTTAAAAACACAAATGTGTACTGTAACTTTACAGCTTTAATGACAAAGCAATTACCATAATATTACAGTGGTAATATGAAAAGGTTGTCAAAAGGTTGTAATTCCTCAGTAATTACATTACTGGGGAATTACAATCTTTTGCTCTACATCATGACAACAAGGCCCTGTACTTTTACAGTATGTACTGTGAAAGTAATGTACAACTTGACAGTAATTTACTTTAAATTTGCAATGTATATTGTGGAAGTCATGCTAAAATTTGCCAGTAATTTACTGTGAAGGCAATGCAGATAAAGCTTCCATTTACTGTGGATTTACAATCATTGTACAAATACAATTTACCTGTGCCTTTTCCCATATCAAGCCCTAATAGATTCATAATCCAAACTTCTTTCTCCCACCATACATTTTTAAGCCATTTTTAGCCAGGGTGCCTCAGGTTAGGTTTGCCTGAGGCAAAGTAGGCCGCCACTCAATGCATCTTCACGCAATTGGCCAGTTGGTAAATTAAACCAAACCCTGTTGAAAGTATGACAAACACATCCTTTTCAATAAAAGGTCTGAAAGCATTTTGTTCTGCTTTTAAAGGAAATTTACACTCTACTTGATTCAATACATTCGCAACACTTACGGAATGTTGTGTTTGAAGAACTTGGAATTCGGGAACTTGGAGTACTTGGATCGGGTGCAGAGACCAACTCCATATTAATAGTAACTAGTCCTAGAAGGCACAAAAACAATTTATTAATTAAGATAGAGCAAGATGTAGGGCTATGGGTCGATAGACTACGTGCTTTAACTGTAGTCCTTCTCCAGTACTTCCTGGAGGAAGCTTACACATTGGTTAGTACCTCTGACCAATGAACGATATTTATCATCTCATCTTAATCAACGCTATTGTGTTGTGCTATGTTACAGCATGTGCCACTGCTGTGGACATTAATACTGCAGAACTCCCCAGCACCCCCTGCTTGATCATTCAAGGCAATGTTACTCTGATCTAGTGTCAACATTTGTATAGCCCTTTGTATCTGAAGCAGATCTCAAAGTGCTCATAACACATAATGTTATATCTTTTCATTTCAGGTGACATGATGAAGCCCTCTGGAAGGCTTACATGTAATGATGGGCCCACACCTTTATTGTTACACGGAGTAGCTGCTTTCTTCAGCAGCTATTACGTCTTCAACCTCGAGTGTCCTGCCACTGGATCGTCGACGCTGGAGTTCATTCAAAGGTATTTTATAAAGATCACATCTGACCTTGTAATTCACATTATAGTACAGGCTTCCAACTCAATGACTGTCTTGAGGTCTAAAATGCTGACATAGGAGGTACCTGAGGCTAGCCTGGTGAGACCATCCTGATCTCGCAAACTCATATATTTAATTTCACTCTGCATATTAGTCTGGGTATCTGCACATGTTACTCTGACAATGGTCCAACAAATACCTGCCTGTGCAAAAACAGCTCTTTATGATATCATTTCGAAACGTCTATTGTGAAATGGATTTGCTAACGTTAGCTAACATAGAATGCTAACATTAACTGCGACATCATATTGATCTTGCTATCAACTTAGCAACCAACTTAACTTATAATTAAAAGTAACTAGCAAAACACTGCTTTGTGTAGTTAAAGAATGTACTCATTAAAAGAAGAATTTATCAAAAATACATTCAATGTGACTATATTTGAATAATTCTTTTATTGTTCCCTCAAAATAATCTTTGTCATTTCTAATAACCAAGCAATAGAAATTAGAAATCACAAACACCAAACAGTACAATAACTCTTAATAAGTCTTAGCTGGCCAGCCACGTATGGTAGTGATGCTTAATTGTGTGTGTACATATATATCTATCTATCTATCTATCTATCTATCTATATATATACATATCTATCTATCTATCTATCTATATATATATATATATATATATATATATATATATATATATATATATATATATATATATATATATATATACATAAACACACACACACAGATTTTTTTTCTGAAAAGGGATGCTTCTAAGACAGGAGAAGACATCTGGGAGATTAGTCCACAGAGAGGGAAAGGAACTTCTGTGGCTGTGAAGGCACGCTTTGTTACACAAGCTTTGTTATTGATTATTAGGAATCATATTTTGTTTTTTAAATATTTTTTTATTAAATACCTTTTTGAAGAACAGCCAGTAATGTTTTAATTGCATGTCAAGCCCAACAGGCCATCTGGGGACTTTGAACTGCAAAACATCCCACCAGGATAAACGGTGTTTAAAACTCCTCTCAACATCCTGACATTCTGGGTACCCTGGGTATGGACAGCCAAAGAGAGGTTCAATGGGCCTTGTGATCGTGTCTGAATTAAGGTAAGAATCATAGAATGAATGGCTTGTGTGTTTGGACTGGTGTTGTCCTATTTATCATTACTGTATTTTTAATGAGTTGTGATGAGTCTGTTTCTGAACTAAGATATAGCCGTTCCCCTTTGTTTTATTGTCACTTGATATCGATACCACTTTAGCCACTTGATATTGGAGCTTGTTTCAGCACTGTTTGTTGTTGTGTGTATGGCGTTTGCACCTGGGTGGAAGCCAAATGTTTGCAATGGTGATTTAATTTCTTGCATACTTTTTGGGTTGTTGCTATTGTGACTACTGTCATGTGAAATGTTTATGACAGTATTAATCGCATTGCTGTGGTAATAGAGTGTTTTCCTCAGTAATCCTGTTACTGATCCACAATTGGATTGTTAAAAGCTTATGCATGAGAATTGGAAAGTCGTGGGGTGCACTGTAAAATGGGGCTCCGCCAAAAGCCACTGTTTAATTTGATCCCTGGATAAAAATACTGTTGTTGTTTTTTTTGAGTAGGTTCCATGTATTTCAGTTGAATATTATGTGGAGGATGGCTGCATGTCAGTGCAGTCCAAACATCGCATTTGTTTGCTGTCTGAAGTTGCCTAATTTTCCAGACTAATGCAATTAAACTCATTTCATCCTTTGTTATGCTAAATGTAATGGAAACTATGGAATGCAGTGGATTCCATGCAAGAGAATGACTGTTTGCCTCACTGAGACACCTAGGTGTCCGCTGAGCATGTTAAGCCCGAGACATTGATCCCTTTCCAAAGAAATTAAACTTTTTTTATTTACTTTTTATTAGCTTTCTTTCCGTAAAATACACATACTGTACGTATGCGGTAACTGGGAACAAGACAACAAAACATAACATGACAAAGGGAGGATTTGTGCACTAAGTACAACAACAGCGTTGTACATAAACACATCACACATAAGGATAAAGATGCTGCTTGAAATTAAAGGGGAAGAAAAAAACATTTGTTATTAAGGGGACCTTATCGTTGTGATTCTATATAAAATCAGGTCTCAGGTTAACACATAGCTGAGCCATTCAGGCCAGTTCTCTTCAAAAACATCAGTTTAGTTCAGTTTGGATATTATCTTTTGGAAGGGGACATTCTTGTAGGCTCTTTGAAAAGTCCAGGGTCCAGGGTGTATGCCCCCTCTTTTATCCAATTTCTCCTGCAGTGATCTGTGATTGCTTAATTTAAATTTTCCTGTTCTGCTTTTTCTATTTAAGTCCTAATTTCCCCGCTGTCCCCTGTTCGCATTCTTTTTTGTGTTAATTTCTCCATGTGTAGAATGATCTTCCAGTTTCTCCAATGTATGTTTTTGGGCATGTTTATGTTTTGCACGATATTTCATAGATGATGTTGCATTTTTTGTCCAGTTCTATTTTGTAGTCTCATCCAGTAGTCTTAACACTTAAACAGTGTTACACAATAATAAGATTAAAGCCCTTGAGGATTAACAAGCCAAGAGAACAGCAAATGTCAACAAATGGGCACAACAAAACCATCAATACAGATGTATGTTGTGGAAAGTGCTTCTTTTATGGTTCCACCCCAGTGCATGCAAGCATGTCAACACGTTCCATTGAAAACAAATAATGAGTTTATCAAATGCAGTCTAATCAAAGCTAAAACGTGGCAAATGGATTAATCAGCTGCTTTTGACATATCTTGTCATCAGGGCACAACGAGATAGATACCTTTTAACTTGCTCCACCTCCTCACCAACCGCAGTCCGTGCTCCTGGTTCCTGTCACTCCATTTGATCTATGAGTGTTGGTATCGCAAAAGGCTACATACCATTGTTATGCATCAACTTTAAATTGTATGTTAATATTGCTATTGTCAACATTGACAATGCACTGACAGCTCCTAGAGGACCGGAAGGACACTGGCAGCTTTGCTGAGGAAGGGTCAAAATTTGCAAGCTACATTGATGGCAAAGAACTGAGGTTTGCCGACATGCAGTGACTTCCATCACCTCTTCATCCAATTGTAAAGCCTTCTTGGATCTCTCCCTTGCTGCTGTTCACTGGGAGTTCCTACACGTTCCTTTCCCTCTGCCTCTGACATAGACAATAAATATAAATTAAAAGGAAAGCAATGAGGTCCACTAAAAAGGTCGTTGCTTCTCTTAATTCAATTTCAGTAACAATTCAGTAATACAGCTAATCTGTAACATTATAAATATAACTTCCATTTTAACTGCTTTTTGGATGGTAAATATGGCAACTTCACTGACATTTGCTACAAAGAGCCCCTCAAAAAAGAAAAGAAAGAAAAATAGACAGAACCATTAATCACATAAGAATATAAATTATTAATAAAAACACTAAAAAAAGAACACCCTCCACTTTGGCTAAAGTGATACAATTTTCCATCAACAGAAACAGGCAACATTTCAGGCTAGCAGGTTGGACAGGGGAATTCAAGACAGCAGAGTTGGGTTTCCTCAAACCAAGAGTAGGAAAACTGCACTGCAGTGTATCTTGATATGTCCACACTACAAGGTAAAGAGAATTGTACATTTTTGGATGTTGTCTGCTGAAATACAGCTTTTTAATATGATGAAGAACAAATATACTTACTCTTCCTCCACACTTGTGCAGTGCGCCATTAACGTTACAAAGACCTTTCTGGAAGACGGGAGAAATTATATTCAGTTCCTGAAAGGAGCTCAGAAGGTCCAGTGTGTAAAAAGCGGACACATTAAGAGTCTACTGCCTCTGGCATGTTCCACACAAATATAGTGGATGATGCAAGTCATAACACCCTTGGAACATAATCCAAATAAACAACATCATGAATACTTAACAATTCAATTCAGTTCAATTAAATTTTATTTATATAGTGCCTATAACAATAAAAATTGTCTCAAGATGCTTTTCAAAAAAAAAAAAAAAAAAAACTCCATAGCAAGCCTGAGGGCAACGGTGGCAAGGAAAAACTGTTGCAGTTTGAGAGTATAAGAGGATTCATGGGCAGGTTGGTGAATTGTAATCTGGGGTTGTGCTTGTTTTCTTCTATTAGTGAAGAATAATATGCTGCTCTAATCTTACAGAGATTTTTTTTTTCATAAGTTATTAAACTATCTTTCCAGGCTATGTGAGAACTAGTGGAATGCCAAATTCTTCCCATCTTTCGAACTCCCTGCTTTGAACTACATGACTGTGAATTATACCATGGAGCTACCCTCCTCAATTTATCACCTTTTTCAGAGGAGCAATTCGATTTAAAGATGTACTGAGTGATGCTATCGTACTATCAACAAAAAAATCTTTTTGTGTTGGACTTAGATTGTGGTTGCTGGCATCCACATAAGGCACTGAGGAAATGTCTTTCTAATTTCAGTGTAATCCCATATTGTGAATTCAAATGTAACAAGGAAATTATCAGACAAAGGAGAGTTATGAGAATATATTGTCAGACCTTCAGTTTCTATGCCGTAAGTTAGAACAAGATCTGAGGTGTGATTGAAACAGTGACTTGATCCATTTACATTCTGAGAAAAGCCAATTGAATCTAATAATGACATATATGAAGAGCTAAGACTGTCACTGCTAGCATCAGTATGGATGTTAAAGTCATCTACTATGATGACTTTATCTGTTCTAAGCACTAAATCACGTAGAAACTCATAGTAGCTATGACTGGGTGGCGTGGACTCATTTAAACTGACATATTCATCATCCTGCAGCCACGTTTCAGTCAAACTAAATAGATCAATCTGATGAGTAGTTCAAAGCAGGCAGTTCGAAATATGGTAGGAATTTGGCATTCCACTAAATCTGAAGAAGCTCACATAGCCTGGGAAGATAGTTTATTAACTTTATATATATATATACAGTATATATTAAAAAAAAAAGAAAAAAAAACTCTCTGTAAGACTAGAACAGCATTGTAAGGGTCTCTTGTCTGGAGTGCTGAATATCTGAGCTAAGCTACACCTGCTGTCGTGGTTTCATTAACCAGTCCAGTCTTAATGGCCTGGAGTGCTGTGTATCAGACCCATGGAGCTCCATAAACTACATCTGCCCCAGTCTTCACGGCTTGCAGCTGTCCACTCCTACCTGGATGAAAAATTCACCAACCTGCCCATGAATCCTCTTATACTCTTAAACTGCCACAGTTTTTCCTTGCCACCGTAGCCCTCAGGCTTGCCATGGAGTTTTTTAAATTTTTTTTGGAAGCATCTTGAGACAATTTGCATTGTTATAGGCACTATATAAATAAAATTGAATTGAACTGAATTGAACTGTTAAGTATTCATGATGTTGTTTATTTGGATTATGTTCCAAGGGTGTTATGACTTGCATCATCCACTATATTTGTGTGGAACATGTCAGAGGTAGTGGACTCTTAATGTGTCCGCTTTGTACACACTGGACCTTCTGAGCTCCTTTCAGTTTGCTGTCTTGAATTCCCCTGTCCAACCTGCTAGTCTGAAATGTTGCCTGTTTCTGTTGATGGAAATTTGTATTGCTTTAGCCAAAGTGGAGGTGCTCTTTTTTCAGTGTTTTTGCTAATTAATTAATTTATATTCTTATGTGATTAATGGATTTGTCTATTTTTCTTTCTTCCTCAGCCTCGGCTTTTTTGTCTTTGTAGCAAAAGACAGTGAAGTTGCCATATATATCATTCAAAAAGCAGTGAAAATGGAAGTTATATTCATAATGTTACAAATTAGCTGTATCACGGAATTGTTACTGAAATTAAATTAAGAGAACCTATGACCTCTTAAGGGGACCCAATTGCTTTCCTTTTAATTTACATTTGTGGCCTATGTCACAGGCACAGGGAAAGGAAAGTTCAGGAACTCCCAGTGGACAGCAGCAAGGGAGAGATCCAAGAAGGCTTTGCAATTGGATGAAGAGGTGATGGAAGTCACTGCATGCAAACCTCAGTTCTTTGCCATCAATCTAGCTTGCAAATTTTGGCCCTACCTCAGCAAAGCTGCCCGTGTCCTTCCGGCTGGGAAACCGGGCTGTCAAAAATTAAACCGTTCCTCAGTGTGATGTATGCAAGAGCTCATGTAACTAAGTGTGAGGTATTGTTAACATTTTTGTTTCACATGTGCATTGTCAATGTTTACAAGAGCAATATTAACATACAATTTAAAGTTGATGCATAACAATGGTATGTAGCCTTTTGCGATATCAACACTCATAGATCAAATGAAGTGGTAGGAACCAGTAAGGAGCCTGGACAAAGGCTAGTGAGGAGGTGTAGCAAGTTATTAGCTACCTATCTTGTTGTGCCCTGATGACAAAATATGTCAAAAGCAGCTGATTAATCCATTTGCCATATTTTTGCTCCCTTTGATTAGACTACATTTGATATACTCATCATTTGTTTTCAACGGCACGTGTGGACATGCTTGCATGCACTGGGGTGGAACCATAATAAAAGCACTTTCCACTACATACATCTGTATTGATGGTTTTGTTGTGCCCATTTGGTGACATTGTCAGGCCGGGACTCGAAGCAGCACTCAGGACTCAGTATGCAGAGATGACTAGGGACTTTAATTGGAAGGTACAGAGATCCCTTACAGAGGGACAACAAATGGCCACAAAAATTCCTGGACGTAATTCAAATCAGGGAAAACAAAAAACTCTCCAAAGGGAGGAAAATTCAAAATGAAGAAACAATTCACAAAATAAACACAAAACACTCCGAATGGAGGAAACCTCAGAACTGAGGAAAAAAAGCTAAGAAAAGACTAAACAAATCAAAGTAATCTCTCCGAGAGGATTCACAGGCTTACGTGAAAAATGCTTGGGAAGAAAACATGAAGCGAAGCACGAGAAGGTTGACGAAGACGACACTCTGGCACGAGACAAGGGGAACACAGACTACTTAAACACATGGAGGGAAATAGGGGACAGGTGGACACAATCAGGAATCAGGGAAGACAATCAGACTGGTGACACATGAGGAAGGGCAAGTGACCTGAAACAAGAGGAGAGTTACTTTTCAAAATAAAACAGGAAATGACATGACAAAACAACCCCAAGACAAGACACCCTCACCACGGTGTGACAGAACCCCCCCTCTTAGGACCGGCTACCAGACGGTCCAGGCTGTTCAGGATGGTCGCGGTTGAAGTCAGTAATAAGGGTACGGTCCGCAATGAACCGTGATGGGATCCACTGTCTCTCTTCTGGACCGTACCCCTCCCAATCCACCAGGTACTGTCTGCCCCGGCCCCTGTTGCGTACAGCTAGCAGCCGTTTAACCTTGTAGACCGGACCCCCGTCTATCATCTCAGGAGGAGGAGGAGGGGGCGGGAGGGAGGGAACCAAGGGACTCTCCTTGGCCGGCTTGACCTGACTGACATGGAAGGTGGGGTGAACACGGAGGGAGCGAGGCAGGCGGAGTCGGACAGCCGCAGGACCGATGACCTTGGTAATGGGGAAGGGACCCACAAAACGCGGTGCCAGTTTCTTGGAGGGGACCCTGAGGTGAAGATTCTTGGTAGAAAGCCAAACCCTTTGGCCCGGCTGGTAAGCAGGTGCGGGTCGCCTCTTGCGGTCCGCCGCTTTCTTGGTCCGGTCCCCTTGGCGGATAAGCACTTGCCGTGCAGCGGCCCAGATGCGTCGGCAGCGGCGGATCATGGCGTGGGCGGATGGGACCGAGACTTCAGGCTCCTGGGCAGCGAACACAGGAGGTTCATAACCATAAACACACTTGAAGGGCGAAAACCCTGTGGCAGACGTAGGCAGGGAGTTGTGGGCGTACGCGACCCAGACCAGGTGTTTGCTCCATGTCGAGGAATTCTGGGACACTAGACAACGGAGGCCGGTTTCCAGCTGCTGGTTAAGGCGTTCGGTCTGGCCATTAGCCTCCGGGTGGTAGCCCGAGGTCAGACTGGCCTTAGCTCCGATGAGCCGGCAAAATTCCCTCCAGAACCGTGACACGAACTGGGGCCCCCGGTCTGAGACGATGTCCTTGGGAAACCCGTGAATCTTGAAAACATGGTCAATCATAATTTCAGCTGTTTCCTTGGCTGAAGGCAGTTTGGGCAGGGCAATAAATCTGACCATTTTAGAGAATCTATCCACCACAGTGAGGACTGTGGTGTTACCTTGAGAGACCGGGAGCCCCGTGACGAAATCCATCGATATATTGGCCCATGGTCTGGAGGGGATAGGCAGTGGTTGCAGAAGTCCCATACGTGACCCGGAGGACACCTTGTTCCTCGCACAGACCGAACAAGCCTCGACGTACTCCCGGACCTCCGATTCCATGGATGGCCACCAGAACCTTCCGAGAGATGGCGAACACCGTCCGCCGAACTCCCGGATGACAGGAAAGCAGCGAGGAATGGGCCCAATGAATCACCTGTGGGCGCAAATCGACAGGGACAAACAATCGATTCTCGGGGCACCCACTAGGTGGCGGAGCCTCACCATTAGCTTGCTTAACCTCATTTTCTATCTGCCAAGTCACCGCTCCAACCACACAGGTCAGTGGAAGGATAGGCTCTGGTTCTTTGGCTACAGGCTCAGGGTCGTATAGACGTGACAGGGCGTCAGGCTTGACGTTTCGGGACCCCGGCCTGTAAGAAAGAGAAAAAGAAAAGCGGTTAAAGAACAGCGCCCACCTGGCCTGGCGAGAATTGAGTCTCTTAGCCCTGCGTATATATTCCAGGTTCTTGTGGTCAGTCCAAACGATGAATGGGTGCTCAGCTCCCTCCAACCAGTGTCTCCACTCCTCCAATGCCACCTAACCGCCAACAGCTCCCGATTGCCGACATCGTAATTCCGCTCCGCTCTGGACAGTCGTCGCGACAGGAAAGCGCAGGGATGCATCTTCCCATCCTGCTCAGACCGCTGTGAAAGGACAGCCCCTATGCCCTCGTTGGAAGCATCCACCTCTACCACGAATTGCCGCCGAGTGTCCGGCATGATGAGGATGGGCGCCGAGGTGAAGCGGGACTTCAGCTTCTGGAAGGCAGCTCCTGCCTCTGGTGACCAGGAGAAATGAACCTTCGAAGAGGTGAGTGCGTGCAGAGGAGCCGCTATTGCGCTGAAGCCTCTGATGAACCGCCTGTAAAAGTTAGCAAAACCAAGGAATTGCTGAACTTTTTTGCGGCTATCAGGGGTGGGCCAATTGACCACAGCGCTAACTTTAGCCGGATCCATCTGCACCCTTCCAGGGGCTACGATGAAGCCCAGGAAGGAGACGGTATCGGCGTGAAACTCGCTCTTTTCAGCTTTGACGTAAAGTTTATGGTTTAATAGTCTCTGTAATACAGCTGCTACATGTTTTTTATGGGTGTCCAGGTCAGGTGAGTAGATGAGAATGTCGTCAAGGTAAACATACACAAAATGGTCAAGGAAGTCCCTTAGCACGTCATTAATCATGGCCTGAAACACAGCAGGAGCATTAGTGAGCCCGAATGGCATAACCAGATATTCATAATGACCGCTAGGGGTGTTGAACCCCGTCTTCCATTCGTCCCCCTCCCTGATCCTGACCAGATGGTATGCATTTCGAAGGTCTAGTTTTGTAAATATTTTGGCCTGTTGTAGTTGATCAAACACCGATGACATGAGGGGCAAGGGGTAGCGGTTCTTGATAGTAATGTCATTAAGGGGGCTGTAGTCAATACATGGTCTTAAGGTCCCATCTTTCTTTTTTACAAAGAAAAAACCGGCTCCAGCAGGTGACGAGGATGGACGTATGAGTCCCGCCTTCAGAGATGACTCTATGTAGTCTTTCATGGCCTGCCGCTCGGGCCCTGACACAGAGTACAGCCGCCCCTTGGGAATGGTGGACCCGGGGATGAGGTCGATGGCGCAGTCATATGGTCGATGAGGTGGAAGTGACGTGGCCTTGATTTTATTAAAAACCTCCTTGAGGTGGTGGTAACAGGTGGGTATCGAAGTCAGATCGGGGTACTTGGAGTCTGTAACAGGGTGAGCGGAAACAGAATTTATGACAGTGGTAACTTTCTCCTGAATCTTGTCCTGCAGACACTCTTTCTCACAAAGCTCCCCCCATCCCAAGATCTTGCCCGTAGGCCAGTCTATATGGGGGTTGTGGCGCGTGAGCCATGGATGTCCCAATACCAGGGTGCGTGTCGGTGATTTAAACAAATAAAAGTTCATTAATTCGCTGTGATTATTTA
This sequence comes from Mugil cephalus, assembly GCF_022458985.1. Taxonomy (NCBI): domain Eukaryota; kingdom Metazoa; phylum Chordata; class Actinopteri; order Mugiliformes; family Mugilidae; genus Mugil; species Mugil cephalus. The sequence goes on along the minus strand of NC_061785.1, from coordinate 24,421,589 downwards.
TGGTAATGGCTATGGGTTCTGTGACGTGGGCTATAGTGAACAGAGCGTTGCCATTTAAGGCCCTTGCCAGGATGGGTCGTGAGATAGACTCAGTTTTCACTCCCAGTTTCTTGGCTAATCCCCAGTCCATTAAACTCTCATCAGCCCCAGAGTCAATTAAAACGTTCATCTCCATGACGGTGGTGTTGTGTTTTACCTTTATGGCGGTCAAACTGCGTGAAGGAGAACCTGAGGTTGAATACTTGCTTACTCCCCGAGCTGCCTTGACTGGGCAGACGACCACACGATGTCCAGATTCTCCGCAGTAGAAGCAGCGCCCCTCCTTGAGACGACGTTGTCGTTCCGCCTGGGTGAGCTGGGTCTGGCCCAACTGCATGGGTTCAGCCTCTCCTACCGTGGATAAGGAAGGAGGAGGTTCGGGAGTCGGTCCCCGGGCTTCATGCCCATCCCGAACCAGCGGTTGTCGGTACCTCTCCAACGATGGTTGGCCCTTCTGATGCCGATGGAGTTCTTGGATCCGGTTATCTGTCCGGATGACTAGGGCGATGAGGGAATCCAGGTCCGCAGGCAGGTCCAAGGGAACCAGTAGCTTCCGTATGGGAAAAGACAGTCCATCCAGAAAAGCATCATAGAGGGCTTCGGGGTTCCATCCGCTCTCCGTAGCCAGGGTGCGGAAGCGGATGGAGTAGTCGCTTACCGAGTCGTTTCCCTGCTTCAACCCGCTCAATTCCCTAGCTTTCTCTCTGTCCGTTGACACCGGATCAAAAGTCTTCTGAAGAGCGGTCTGAAACTGTCGAAGCGAGTGGCACAGTGAAGAGTCTCGGTCCCATTCCGCTGTGGCCCATACTCTCGCTCTTCCGGTCAGGTGAGACATCATGAAGGCGATCTTAGACCGATCTGTGGCAAATGCAAGGGGGGAATGTTCAAAATGAATGGCACAGTCTATGAGGAAAGTCTTACAAGATCCTGGTTCTCCGGAATAGCGCTCCGGGGGTGCCAGCCTGATCCCTGTTCCGACAGTGGGTACCGTCTGAACAGGAGCAACTGCTGTGACTGGAGGCTCCGGCACAATTGGCGGGTTGTGAGTCTGTTGTAGGTGTCCAAGCATATCCTGCAATTGAGATGAAAGTTGACCCAACTGCGTGAACACCGCCACCTGAAACTCCTCCTGGCGGGAGAGTCGGGTCTCGTGAGCGTGGAGCGCGGCCGTTATCTGGCCAGTCTCTGCTGAGTCCATACTGGCCAGAGTGTACTGTCAGGCCGGGACTCGAAGCAGCACTCAGGACTCAGTATGCAGAGATGACTAGGGACTTTAATTGGAAGGTACAGAGATCCCTTACAGAGGGACAACAAATGGCCACAAAAATTCCTGGACGTAATTCAAATCAGGGAAAACAAAAAACTCTCCAAAGGGAGGAAAATTCAAAATGAAGAAACAATTCACAAAATAAACACAAAACACTCCGAATGGAGGAAACCTCAGAACTGAGGAAAAAAAGCTAAGAAAAGACTAAACAAATCAAAGTAATCTCTCCGAGAGGATTCACAGGCTTACGTGAAAAATGCTTGGGAAGAAAACATGAAGCGAAGCACGAGAAGGTTGACGAAGACGACACTCTGGCACGAGACAAGGGGAACACAGACTACTTAAACACATGGAGGGAAATAGGGGACAGGTGGACACAATCAGGAATCAGGGAAGACAATCAGACTGGTGACACATGAGGAAGGGCAAGTGACCTGAAACAAGAGGAGAGTTACTTTTCAAAATAAAACAGGAAATGACATGACAAAACAACCCCAAGACAAGACACCCTCACCACGGTGTGACAGACATTTGCTGTTCTCTTGCCTTGTTAATTCTCGAGGGCTTAAATCTTATTATTGTATAACACTGTTTAAGTCTTAAGACTCCTGGACGAGCACTCACAACAGCGTGTAAACTCTCAGAAAATTTCACCTGCACAACCTATACAGACTCACGTTACGCATTTGGTGTAGCGCAGGATTTTGGTTGCCTCTGGAAACACCGAAACTTTCTAAAATCAGATGGTTCACCTATTCAGAACCACAAACTTGTTTTGGACCTTTTAAACGCTATCCTGTTCCCTCTGCGGTTGCCATATGCAAATGTGCTTCTCATATGCAAGAGCAGATGAAGCCACTAAGCAGGCTGCAATCCATCAATCGCCTCCTTCTTTTTCTGAAATTCCCATTCTCTAGTGCCGCAAAACACTCTGGTCTCTGTCTGGCTGCACTTATTCTAATAATGTATGGACAGGTCAAGTCAAGTCAACATTTATTTATATAGCACATTTTAAATGACAGCAGTCGACCACAGTGCTGAATATGGGAAGGATAGAAAGTTTAATGAATCAATAAGAATCAGTTAATGCAGCAGCAGCAATAATAGTTTGATAAAACATCAATAACAAATAGCCTAATAAAATAAATATAAAAACAAACACAGGGAAAACAGTGCAGGTAGTCATGAAAAAGATAAAAAATTAAAAGTCAGAGTGAGAGTGAGAGACAGGGTCAGGATAAAATCAGGCTGAATTATACGCTAGGTGGAAGAGATGGGTTTTGTAAGGAAGATTTAAAAGTCTCCAGGGACTGGGAGGACCCTGGAGGACAGTGGAGTGTGAAAACGGAACACTGAAACAAAAATTGGTCAAATGCTGTGAAGAAAGTGGTCTTCAATGGACCACAGCACTACCACCTGTGCTTATGTATATGAGGATGAGGAAAAGAGCCAGAACTAATTTGAGTCTATTTGAAGTTCTCTTTCCAGCCCCACCAGAAATGGGACATGGACAACCAGGAAAGGGTTTCCCTTCCACAACTCTTTCTGAAGATTCATGGACTGTTCCAGATTCCGCTCACAACCCGCATGTGGCAGAGTGGCAGAACGAGCAATTGGGATCCACGCCAGCCACTGCACATGGGTCCAGACTCCTGTTGAGCCAGAACCATGAAAAGAAGCAGACGACAATGCCTGTATCCCCAACACAACCGAGTCCGGGCAGCATTTTTTTCATGTGTCAGAAGTATGAAGATATGTATTAAAATTTGTCTCAGGGTAACATGAAAGATGTAATTTTCTAATACTTGGCATATTTTGTGATCTTTAAATGATCAACGGGGGGAAATGTGATGGGAAATTACATTTTTATTTTTACATCTCTCATATAAGCTGTCTATATTTACAAATGTGACCTTTTAGCACACACAAGTTCAAAACAAGTGAAAAATATGTTCAGCAGAAGTTCACCGAAAGTTCATAATAAGTGCGACATTACATTATATTTTCTATATGTAGACTGAAGACCTTGACTTCCTCTTGACCTTCTCACCTCATTTCTATGAAGAAGTAAGAATCAAGAAATGGAAAGCACACTTTCACCAGATCCATGTGGAACAAATGTGAGTGTGGATTATAAATTTTATTGTCACCTCACATTCGGGGTGTCATGCTCTCTGAGTTTTACTCTGTGTGTGTGTCTCCTTCCGCGCAGAATATTTGCAAATAAACCATCAAAAGTGATCACTGAGTCTGAATCATTACTAGCTTCTCAACAACACTCACTTGCCACAACGTACCGTGAGGGGACATTTCAATAAGGTGAATAATTTAATAACAGAAAAGGTGAAGACATAGGTCCTGTGTCTTATTTTAACTACTTTCAGTCTCATTATTAATTCCACATTAAGGTGTAATTTCTTTAAGTTAAGTTAAAACTTAAATTAGAATTTTAAGTAAATAGATCTTAAATTAGTGCTTTTATAGAAGAACTTGGATTAATTTAAGATATTCTGTCTAGTTTTGAGTCTAATTTTAGTCTTTCAGAGCCAAGAACTTTGTGCTTATTTTGAGAATTCTTGTCAAGCAAAAAAACTTTTTCAGATTTTTTCGCTTTCTATTAGGGCTGTTTTTGCCATATGGACAGATTCGTGTTCGGCCTCAGCAACACTCAACCACCTCATCTTTAGTGCTACATTGACGTACAACAAACTCCTGGAAAGGTCTCAGTTGTTAGTGAAGCTGCCCAAACCCATTGCTATGTGCTATGCCTGAGCAGAAGTAGGTGGTGCCTAATACACAACAAAAACTAAACCAATAAAACATACACTGAAACAGCTACAGATATGGCACGAAATGTTTCAGAAACCACTCTCCCTGCGCTATCACATAGGTCAGAGCCAAAACTCTAACTTCCTTAGTTATATATATATTCACGTTACTTTTGACATTGAAACTGCTGATTAATGACAATCATACAGCACAAAACTTAGAATAACAGATTGTTTCAACCCGGCGGATATAAGAACATTGAAGACTATGTAAAATTACTTACTTGAAGGGCTAAAAGCCCTAAAGTGACACTCACTTGTCACCAAATTGTCCTTTGTAAGCCAAACCACCTTGCATGTGGACAGGTTCCCGTTCATCCCAACAGGCCTCAGGAACAGTCTGCGAAAAGGCCTGTTTAGTGAACTTTCTAACCTAACAACTTCCAAATGGCACTAATCACAACACCACACACTGGTGTGACAAAAACTTTCTGAATTTTTGTCTGAGAAATGGATTATAATTTGTCAAACCCTTTGAAGCCCAAATCTTAACTCTATTATTCGTTCTTTTGGGAGCAAAGTCTGAGTCGTAAGCACACCACCTTATGATTCTGGAGGCGTCTTTTAGTTTACAGATATTGATTATTTCCTGCCACGGATTCAAAAACAGCCTGCTATCTAGTCTTCTGGAATCTCCTGTTTATACCATTGTATCTTCTTTTTTTAAAAAAAAATCTGGCCTTTAGAGGCATCACAGTGGATTACAGAAGAACATCTAGGAAAGGCAACCGAGTAGGGGATTCGAACCAGGGGCGCCTGTAGCAAAGACTACCGTTTCAACACATGGGACAGGCGCTCTACACACCGAGCTAAATACAAGCCCTAAGAGTTGTATCTTGAAGACTAAAACACAACACAGAGCAACCTGTAATACACACGCTGAAACACAAAATGTTTCAGAAACATTTCTCCCTGCTCTATCACATGGGTTAGAGTCAAAACTCTAACTTAAATAGTTACTGAGCTAAAAAATAAATATAAAAGCAGTGCATTATTATTATCATTAGGCCTGGGCAATAAACGGAAAATTTACCAATATCGAAATTTACGACAAAAACTGAATTCATTTTGCCCAGTATTTTTATTCATATATTCACATTTCTTTTATCATCGAATTGTGGATTAATGCCAATCATGCAGCATAAAACGTAATAAAGCGGATTGCTTCAATCTGGTGAATATAAGAAAATTGAAGGCAATTTCACATCCTTTCCTGAAGGGCAAAAAGCCCTAACTTGTTCACCAAGTTGTCTTCTGAAGCCAAACCTCTTTGAATTTGGACAGGTTCCTATTTGTCCCAACAGGCCTCAGGAACGCTCCGCAAATAGGCCTCTTTAGTGAACTTTTGAACTTACAATTTACCCAAAACATAATACCACACACTGGTGGGACAAAAACTTTCTGAATTCTCTGGAGCACCTCTCTGACACTACACTGTTGGCACATTGCTCTATATTGCACCTCCAACAGAAGAATTCTTATATACAACATGTCTTTAATGAGGCCCAGTTACACAACCTCCTCATTTTTCGTACTATTGGGAGGCAGTAGCTCAGGGGGTAGAGCAGTCACGCAATAACAGAAAGGTTGGCGGGTTGATTCCGTCCTATCCCTAGTCTGTCTGTTGTGTCCTTGGCACACTTAACCCACCATACTCCCTGGTGTATGACTGCAGGTGAGTAATGTTGGTGGTGGTCAGAGATTGGCTCACATTGGCAGCCATGTTTCTGTCAGCCTGTCCTAGGGCAGCTGTGACTACTGAGGGCGGTAGTTTACCACCACCAGGGTGTGACTGTGTGAGTGAATGAATAATGCATACAATTGTAAGCGCTTTGAGCATTTAAAAATAAATATAAAAGCAGTGCATTATTATTATCATTAGGCCTGGGCGATAAACCGAAAATTTACCAATATCGAAATTTACGTCAAAAACTGAATTCATTTTGCCCAGTATTTTTTGTCTTTTGGCTGTGTGTGTAGGTAGGCTGTGTTCATGTCTCTTTAAAACACTGCACACGTAGTACAGCGTATGTAGTCATGTGACTCCACCCCATCCAGTCTGTAACAAGAAGGGGAAGAGACGGTGACAAAACAGAGGAGTGTTTAAACGTCGAAGCGGCAGCTGCAGTGCCGGCAGCGGAGGTAGACCTAGTTGAGGAGGAAGAAAAGCAGCAGCTTGTTCCAAAGAGAAATGCGTTTTCAATCGTGTGGCAGTATTTTGGTTTTAACAGGGAGGATACTGCTCAGAAAAACATAAAATGTGCAAAAACACTGTTGTCACAAACCAGGGCAATACATCTAACCTTTTCCACCACCTGTAATACAATCATGTGGTTGAATTCGTACACATATTTTTTTTAAATTTCTTTTTTAATTTCCGGCATTTATCATCCATTTATCGTTATCGAGGTGAACTGCTCAATATATCATGACATTGATTTTACGCCATATCGCCCAGCATTGGATTATCATTACAATCCAACATATTCCTGGAAAGGTCTCAGTGTTGAGTCAAGCTGTCTTAGACCCAGCGCCATGTACAACAGAACTAGGTGGTGCGTATTTTTGCAAAGTTTGACCTTTTTAACCCTTGTATCTTGAGAACTACAACACAACACAAAGCGAACCCATATAACATACACTGAAGCACTCACAAACATGGCAGAAAATAAAAAAATATCTTCTGCCTGGTGAATATAAGAATATTGAAGGCAATTAAACATCATTTCCTGAAGGGCAAAAAGAACTGAAGTGACACTTACTCACAATAAGTTGTCCCGTGAAGTCAAACCTCTTTGACTTTGGACAGGTTCCTATTTGCTGTATCTTTTTGGCCCAACAGGCCTCAGCAACACTCTGAGAAAAGGCCCCTTTAGAGGACCTTTGACCTTGCAACTTATCTAAGACACAATACCACACATTGGTGGGACAAAAACATTCTGAATTCGCTGGAGCATCTCTCTGAAATGTATCAAATGAACACATGGCATTTTGCCACATATATATATCTATCTATATATTTATCTATCTATATAAATATGGAGATGCTCTCCGGTATTTCGGCATCATATCATTCTGCTAAGCCTCAGAGAAGCTCACTATCATCCTGATACATCCGTCAGCATATAAGCATACAAAGCATACAACCTCCAGTGCCTCATAGAGAAAGAGACTGCTGGTCATCCCATGTGTTGGCCCGGCAACGAGCCTGCTGTCATTCAGTTGGTATTCATAAAAACCATGAAAAAATGATTCCATGGTGGGCTCATTTCTTTTGAGCTGGTAGAAAATATTGATATTCAGAAGCAGAGGAGGCCATGAAGACTGAGGCACATGTAGTTTATGGAGCTCCACGTGTCTGACACACAGCACTCCAGGCCATGAAGACTGGGCTGGTTAATGAAACCACAACAGCAGGTGTAGCTTAGCTCAGATATTCAGCACTCCAGACAAGAGACCCTTACAATGCTGTTCTAGTCTTACAGAGAGTTTTTTTTCTTTTTTTTTAATATATATATATATATATAAGTTAATAAACTATCTTCCCAGGCTATGTGAGCTTCTTCAGATTTAGTGGAATGCCAAATTCCTACCATATTTCGAACTGCCTGCTTTGAACTACTCATCAGATTGATCTATTTAGTTTGACTGAAACGTGGCTGCAGGATGATGAATATGTCAGTTTAAATGAGTCCACGCCACCATGTCATAGCTACTATGAGTTTCTACGTGATTTAGTGCTTGGAACAGATACAGTCATCATAGTAGATGACTTTAACATACATACTGATGTTAGCAGTGACAGTCTTAGCTCTTCATATATGTCATTATTAGATTCAATTGGCTTTTCTCAGAATGTAATGGATCAAGTCACTGTTTCAATCACACCTCAGATCTTGTTCTAACTTACGACATAGAAACTGAAGGTCTGACAATATATTCTCATAACTCTCCTTTGTCTGATAATTTCCTTGTTACATTTGAATTCACAATATGGGATTACACTGAAATTAGAAAGACATTTCCTCAGTGCCTTATGTCAGAGATGTGGATGCCAGCAACCACAATCTAACTCCAACATAAAAGTTTTTTTTGTTGATAGTACGACAGCAACACTCAGTACAACTTTAAATTTTTCCTCTGAAAAAGGTGATAAATCAGAGGAGGGTAGCTCCATGGTATAATTCACAGTCATGTAGTTCAAAGCAGGGAGTTCGAAAGATGGGAAGAATTTGGCATTCCACTTGTTCTCACATAGCCTGGAAAGATAGTTTAATAACTTATGAAAAAAAAAAAATCTCTGTAAGATTAGAGCACTCTTTCAAGTCATGTGTTCTTTCTAACAAAGGGCTTTGCTCTCATTCAGTGCGTGGACAACCTTCTCGTTTGTGCACCCACAGAGGAACAGTGTCGCTCTGACTCACTCTCCTTGCGTCACTTATCTGCAGAAGAACACAAAGTAAGTCTGTCAAAACCTCAGTGGGTACAGGAAAAGATTATTATTCTGGGCTGTGTTCTCACTGCTGAAGACAAAATCTTGTCAACCAAACGCATAGAAACCATCCCAGATAACTCCAACCTGGAATCGCCACCCAAACGAAACACAGTTCAATCCCCAAGCATGTATGGGCATGTAACAAAAACGAAAACCGCGTATGTCCACTTCAGTGCTTCTGTTAATTTCACCACTTCAACCAAACCACACAAACAAGGTGTCCCCTGAAAGCAGAGACTCTGTTGATTACAAAGATATGTGTCTCATCACTGTGCGAAAACTCGGTGAGCTAGCCCCCGAAGAGTAGAGAAAAAAAAAATCCCCACACGAAACTGTATGTTTTATCTTTGCTGTTTGTGGTCAAAAGTTGTATTAAATTTATATTGAAAAAGAGGTGTGACTCTTGGTTCAATATACTATCTTTGGGTTAACTTCATTCATCGACATAATAAAGAGTAGATACAGTATGTGTAATCTGACGAGAGAAATGAAGCGTCACCGCATTTAATCAATCATAACTCTGAATTAGCAGCCAAGTAAAACAGACGAGTATTTTACCTGGCTCTGTGAAATCAAGTGCTTGGTTGTGGCACAACCAATCATGTGAAATATGAATTCATGAATGAAAAAAAGGCAAAGGATGAGAATTAAATTAATGATACATATATATATATATGTATAAAAAAAATCAAACAAAAAAACACTGTCCTCTTTAATCCTGAGCAAAACAATGTAAAATGGGCTACATTTACTAACATTTCTAGACTAATGTGGATGTGCTGAGCTCCTTTTCCTGATGAGTACACTCATTGTAATATCAGCTTTAAAATTGGATTTTTTCATGTGTTCTGGTTAAAACATTAACCAACTAATTGTTGTTTCCTGCTAATTTTCATTTTAGGTCATATATGCAGTGCAAGTTCTGTGTTATGTTGGAAGATAAGAAAATCCTAAACATATATCTAAAATAAGACATAATGAACCTCATTATTCTATTACGTGGAAGTTTTGGAACTGATTGTTTCAAAACATTCCGCCGTCTAGAGAAACTGGAAAAAAAGTGGGCACCCCAAAAAAATCACCTGAGATTCAAACTCCGCTTTCAAAGATGAGGAAGTAACACCGGCAAGCCTCAACACAAAAAGCCATAAAACGCAGAAAACATCATCAGCAAAGCAAAAAGTCTCTTATCATAGAATGGATTAGAACAACAGCCAACAAAATAGACAAAATCAACATGCAAATAAAAAAAGAAACGGACGGTTTCAAAGAACATTGCACGCTGGACCACAACATGGAAGAGGAAATAAAACGCACACTTAAAATACATATACAAACAGGAATTTTCCATTACCAAACAACGCCACATCAAGAAATTAAACAAACTAATAGAAAGAAAAAGCAGAGACAAACAAACTACAAAACCAATGAAAAATGGGTACGGAACCTGTCCAAACGCACCCTCACCGAAACAGAAAAAAAGGGTGCTAGCAAGAGGGCTACATATCACCATTACACCCTCCAAAATACCACACGAACAATACATCCTAGTAACAGAATTAGCATGCCATAAATGTCAAGATCAGGGACAAAATGCAGAACTCCGAAATGTAATATCAGGAATTTTAAAATCAGCCAAACTTCCACCAAGCAACATCACACAGGAAGAACAAAACGCAATTAAATCGTTAAAAGGAGACAAAACCATTACCATCCTGCCGGCCAATAAATGAAGAACAACAGTCATCATGGACACAAAAACATATGAAAAACAGATGGAATCCATGTTAGGGGACAGGAACACCTACGAAATACTGAAAAAGAACCCCACAGAAGAAAAGAAAAGGACCCTGACATCATTACTAAAACCTTTACTACAAAGCAACAAAATAACACGGGACGCATATGAACACCTGATACCCACAGCCAACATCACCCCCCAGATATACGGGACAACAAAATTCACAAAAAAGACACCCGTCTCCGCCCAATAGTTGACAGTATCAGATCAGTAACATACAACCTCCCCAAAGCACTGACTGAAATCATCAAACCCCTCCTCAGTACAACACAAGTTGTTTTGAGTTTTTGCAATGTTTCAAAAAAAAACAACAAAACAAAAAACAACTGGCACAAGAACTCAACAGCATAAGAGTAGAAAAAGATGAAATATTCATATCACACGACGTGTTATCACTAGTCACAAAACCCCCAGTTGACGTCACATTACACATCGTACAGGAACGACTCAAGGAACACCGAAACCCTCAAAAAACACACAAACCTGACAGTTGAAGATATTTCCACACTCTTACATTTTGTTGCTAAATCCACTTATTTTCAGTTTAAAGGAATCATATACAGATAGACAGAACGTTTCGCAATGGGAGATCCACTATCAGCAACAATGAGCAGTTTTTTCATGGAGGACCTGGAATCAAAAACCATCTACACAGCATCCACACACTGTAAACCCACACTGTGGAAAAGATACGTGGACGACATCTTGGAAAAAATAAAAGTCGGATACACACAATGTCCACACTATGGACAACACTGGAAACATAAAATTCACGCACGAAGAAGAACACAACCGGACCATGTCGTTCCTCGATCTGAACATCCACCACAAAGAAGACGGCGTCAAAAAATCACTGTTTACAGAAAACCCACTCACACGGACCAGTACCTCCTCTGGACATCAGAACATCCCACAGCACACAATCACTCAGTCGTCAGAACACTCTATCAAACAGGCCAACATCATCACGGAAGATAAAGACAGACAGGAAGAGGAAAGACACATAGAACACGCACTCACACTTTGTCAATATAATACAATACAATAAACAAAAAGAGAGAACGAAGAAACACACTCAGAAAACAGAGGACCAATACAAAGACACCATATGCATACCATACATCCAGGGATAACGGAAGCAATACAACACATCATGAAAAAACATCACATCAACGCAGCAATAAAACCACACAAAAAACTCTGTTAACTCATAGTACACCCAAAAGACAGAATAGAACTGGACAAAAAATGCAACATCATCTATGAAATATCGTGCAAAACATAAACATGCCCAAAAACATACATTGGAGAAACTGGAAGATCATTCTACACATGGAGAAATGAACACAAAAAAGAATGCGAAACAGGAGACAGCGGGGAAATCAGGAGCAATCACAGATCACTGCAGGAGAAATTGGAGGCCATAGAAATCAGGAAGCGAGCACACAAAACTATCAACCGGGACGATGGGGCGTACACCCTGGACCCTGGAGTGAGTGTGTACATGCACACTCACTCTCTGCCCGCTCGCTCGTTCACTTACACCTCATGCACACACACACACACACACACACACACACATTTCACCCTGCACTGGACAAAAGTGGTAACTTTTTCCCACTTAGGGTCATGAACAAACTAAAATGAAGCATTTAAATTTGGGGGGGGGGGGGACAATTTTGAACCAAAAAATCAATTTAAAAATCGTAAAACAAAAAATCCTGATACTTATGTGAGTTGATTTTCTATCCCAACCCTAATACACTATACACTTAAGCTGATCAGGTCGGACCGCTCTCTGGAGACACGCCCACTGGAGACTCTCCACAATACACCTAGCGCAAGATAGAAACAGACACACCAGTGCATGCACACACACATCAAGAGGGGAGAGACATACGGCCAACCCTCACGGCCGTAATACCAACTTATGTAATAATACAGCGTTGGTCACTTCTCTGACAAGTAGTTTCTTTTTTTTTGGCGGGGGGTTTCAAACATCTGACATTGGACTACACAGAAGGAGCACATCCCTGCAAGGTCTAACCCTGTTTCTTCGCGAGGATTCAGAGAACTTCTTCAGGACATGCTTGGTGAGTACAATAGGAGGCTCAACATATCTATCCAGACAAGAGGATAGATATAATCGCTTGGACTGTGTGTGCATTAACAAGAAACAAACGCACGGTAGGGTACGGAATAATTGTGTACACCACTGGAAAGTTTATCAGATGACTAAGCAGAATGAATCCCATTTACTACCGTTCATTAGAGTGAAGCTTATTAAATTAAAAAATATGTTTGCCTCTTGTCTGGATCAGGGTCCAGAGGCTAATAACCAAAAGGAAATAAAAGGGTAGAAGCATCACTCTATGTTGCTTTTGTCTACATGCAGACATGCATGGCAAACTTTTTTGTTTTGTTTTTATGGGTGTTTTATTCAGTTGGATAATTCTGCCCAATTTACAATGTTAAATTGTATGCTGACATTGTGACATTGTTTTTCTTTTTTTATATTATATTAACTGTTGTGTTGTGAACTGCACAGGTGTTTTTACAGGTTTTGCATATTTCTGTTTGACACAGCCACTTGAGATATGTCAGCAATGTTGTTGCTGTTGTTACAATTGTAATACACTGCTCAATGACTTGTATATGAAATGGTAAAAATGTTTCGAATGTATTTGATCATAGGTCAATAACACTTGGAAGTTATTATTGTTATGGAGCTACTTGTTCTGCACTTTGCTGTAGTAAGACAGCAATTCTCTGCTGCTACTGTTAAATTGTTAAATGGAACAATTTCCAATTATTTCAATAAAGTATGAAGTAAACTTTAAACTTGTTTTGTATTCTGTGAAATGCAATTTTAAATGTTATTAACCTTAACTTGAAATGTTAACTTAACAACCCTAACTTACTTTTTTGAGTGAGTAAAATTCTTAGTTGGTATAACGCTAACCTTTAAGTTTTACTAATGGAGAAAACTACTTTATCTGAACAAAAGATTATTAGTTGGCCAAACTGTTTGAAAACATAGACTTGGCACAAGTCTAACTTTCAAGTTTGTCTCAAAAGGAAAATGTAAAAACAAAACAATATGAGTTTTTGGTTTACCAAAACCCACAAAACATACACTGAAACACTCACACGCACGGCACAAAATGATTCAGAAACTTCTCTCCCTGCTCAATCACATATGTCCAAAACAAAGTATCAGTAACTGATAGGTTCACATTTCTTTTGTCACTGAAATTGCAGATTAATGACAATCACGCAAAATTTAGTGCAAAGGATATCTTCCGCCTGGCGAATTTAAGAACATTAAAGGCAATTTAACAACACATATTGGTGGGACAAAAACTTTCTGAATACGCGTCTCTCTGATATGTACGTTGGCATGTGGCTTTAAATTACACCTCCAATAAAAGACACACGAATATTAGTAGCTCACAGATAAAGTTTTGCGTTTTCAGGAAGGAACCATTCATAAGACTTTAAAGGCAAGGAATTACTTCAGAGAGAGATGAAATTCCTAACACTTTTCAAAGAGCCTAAAAGAATGTCCCCTTCCAAAAGATAATATCCAAACTACACAAAGGTCTTCAAAATCTTGGCCATACTTTAGATATTAAGGAAAGATGAGAAACAGAGGGGGGCCTCACATTCTCACAGCAGTGGTTAGCGACCAGCTCTCCCTCCTTGAGGGAATTCAGCTGGTAAAATTAGTCTTGATTCTTTTGTTCTCCAGCTCAAAAGATCCACTAGTATAACCAGACTGCTTGTTGGAGGTCCTATAGCAAATAATTTTCACATGTTTTGGAGGCTGGGGGCTGTTTTTAAAAGGAAAATCTTGATTTGAATACATAAAGTAAGACAAATACCTTTTGAAAGTATTTTTAGTTGTATCTATAAAGACTCTGACCAGAAAAGAAAGACAAACCAACAAAATATATTTTGGAGAGAATTACATTCAAACCAATGAACTAAATTGATGTTTTTGAAGAGAACTGGCCTGAATGGCTCAGCTATGTGTTAACCTGAGACCTGATTTTATATAGAATCACAACGATAAGGTCCCCTTAATAACAAATGATTTTTTCTTCCCCTTTAATTTCAAGCAGCATCTTTATCCTTATGTGTGATGTGTTTATGTATGACGCTGTTGTTGTACTTAGTGCACAAATCCTCCCTTTGTCATGTTATGTTTTGTTGTCTTGTTCCCAGTTACCGCATACGTACAGTATGTGTATTTAACGGAAAGAAAGCTAATAAAAAGTAAATAAAAAAAGTTTAATTTCATTAGAAAGGGATCAATATCTCGGGCTTAACATGCTCAGCGGACACCTGGATGTCTCAGTGAGGCAAGCAATCATTCTCTTGCATGGAATCTACTGCATTCCATAGTTTCCATTACATTTAGCATAACAAATGATGAAATGAGTTTAATTGCATTAGTCTGGAACATTAGGCAACTTCAGACAGAAAACAAATGCGATGTTTGGACTGCACTGACATGCAGCCATCTTCCACATAATATTCAACTGAAATACATGGAACCTACTCAAAAAAAACAACAACGGTATTTTTCCACTATTGCAAGACAAGTCACAGATAGAGGAATAGTTCTCCCAGATATGTTAGTGTGAACATCAATGAGGTTGTTTGTACGTACTGCTTTAACAATTAGCTATTTTTGTTAGCTACAGAGACTCAAACACAAGGGTGAACAAATATGAAATAGGGATGTTCGGTGATAACGGTTAACTTACCTTGATTTTTACATAAGATTATTTACCTTCCTTAATTGGAGCAAACACATTTCTTTTTCCAAGAACATATTAAAATATGTGTTGATCATTAAATCATTGTGTGCTGTGAAGAAGCTCCAGTCAACTTTAGACCGCATAATGACCTTAGGAATACATTTTTGATAATTAAGTGATTTAGTGGTCTGTTGGAAAAGAGTTGCAGAGTGCTTAAATGAAGTGCCACCATCAAAGTCATTTGATGCTACGCTGACATTTTAAAAATGCACATTGTCTCAACTTGCCTGAGGTTTTGTGGAAAATGACTCGGTGTTAGTCTTCCAGTGTCATACCTATCTCCACAGTGTTGCATCAGCACAAATTTCAGTCTGTTATCGTGCAAAACACACTGCCTTGTTCATATTTCGTATTTCTGTCACAGTTGTTTAAGGTGGCCAAGGCCAGGATGCAGCAATGGTTGCCCTTCACAACATTGTTGGGAATAACTTTCTCTGGTGCAATATTTGTGCACTGGAATTCAAAACATAATGTTGACTGTAATACATTTTCTGATTTAAGACAAACATTGTTTGATAATTGGTGTCTTAGTGAAGCTTGCCCATACCATATCTCATTAAATTGACTCATTGAAATCAAACTGAGAGACCCTGAACCTTTGCTGGAGCATCTGCAATGTTTAGGAGTTGAGAACCTGGGCTACCTGCAGGAGAGTGACCTCCTTTCTGTCCTCAGACCAGTTGAATCCAGGAAACGTCTGTCACTGCTCAAAAAGACAGGTATGTGTTTCAGTTTGTACAGAACAAACTTTCACATTAAAAAATAGGCATAGTCAAAATCTACTTATTAGGTCCGCCTGCACTAATCAATGCAGTCCAATACAGCAGTTCTACTATGAATTATACTTCAAAGAATCTTCTCTACATTTTTGTTGATGTTTTGAAAAATGTGATGACTATACACTACATCTTGTTCATCATTGATTTCATAGTGGGTCTTAGTGGTGGTGTACTGCATTATATTGAGAAAGGAACCGTTTAAAATATATTAATGGGTACTGAGGATAGAATTATGTTAGGTAATAATATACCCACATTGAGCTATGTGATGTCTGTGTTTAAATATTACTACTATCTGTCCTTTAGTAAGGCCAACAACATGTCTTGGACAGTCCTCCAAGCAGCCAGAGCAAACAACAGTTGAGCAGAGCCAGTACCAGTACAAGTCCAGTAACACAGTCTGACGAGATGCCCCTCTCTGGTGAGTACATGCATCTGTTGCACACAATTACTCTTTTGGGTTAGATGGGCTGAAAAATAACATAATCTACCTGTAACTTAGTGTAATATAGTACAATCAGCAGCAGTGAATTGACAGTGTGCTTATAAATCAGTATCATCAGTTGGGTCTATCTTCTCTAGATTCTGATTCGGTAGCAAATGACACACAACTAATGATGGAACGGGATTATGGGATGAACACAGGATACTTTATCACAATGTACAGAAAAAAATGACTTTTGTATCCAGCAGTAGCAATAGTTCCCCCAACAACAATATGTTGTTCATTTAGTTCCCATGTATAGTCAGCCTGGTGTGTATTTTCTCTGTAGTGTGTTATGTTGAGATCTTGCAAGCTTGTCTGTCCCAAAGCAACGGTGTCATCTATAGTGGGACTCATGTGACTGCTGTGGTGTTGGAAAAGGCTGTATATTCTTGCACCTTTATCCTGGTCCTGCCTTTTAAACTGTTATTAGCTGTTATTATTTAATAACCGCTAATGTTTTCTGTCTTCTCTTCAGGTGGTTACAACTTAGAAACAGCAACTTCACTACGATCAACAAGTAGTTCAAGTATGGACACCACCTCATCAACTGTGTAGAGCAGGGGTCGGCAGGGGTCGGCAGGGGTCGGTTGATGTTACTAGTAACATCAACCAAAAAACACTGAATTCCCACAGTGCATTGCAGCTCATTTACTAGTTGCTTTCGAGTATTTAATTCAAATGTATTTTTATTTTAGTGCATACGTTTTTTTAAATATATTTCTAAATTTGAATTGATGGTGATCTTTTAACATTAAAATAAAATGTATTTAATTTTTTGTTGCACAAAATATACGCCACAAGTGCCGACGTACGACACCCGCCTGCAGGTCCAGCCCGCTATTTATTTAACTTTTCGACCCCAGGTAAGCCGACCATGGATAAATCCCTGTTATGTATGCATGATGCAATTTCGTTTTCTCTTTAGCAGTTATTTCATTTCATAAATGCAACACACTATGGGCCTAGCATAGAGGTGAAAATGATATACAGACTGTTATCTACATTTTAGATGTCAAAAGGGTTTTGTGGCTCCCAGTGTTTGCTTTCCAAATGGCTCTTTGAGTGTTGAGGGTTGCCGACCCCTGGTAAAGAGTATGGATTTATTTCCAGTGACGTTTCACCAAGTTTCTAATCAGTGTTGTGGATGTATGGTGATTTGTATGTAAATTGGTAAGTCAACTATTTTATTTTTATTTTTATTTTTATTTTTATTTTAAACTTTTTTCTTTCATTACCAGTTCAGTTGAATTTTGTTTTGATTTTGTTTTTGTTTCAGAACCAGTCATTTTAATTGAATAGAATTTTGAATATTGCTGTAATAATGGCTGGTACAGTTGAATAAAAATACGGAGAATGGGAAATTGTAGCTGTTCTTGTTCAGCTTGGTCTCATTTTTTCTCATGTTCTCATGTTTTGAAAAGATCAAATTATTGTTGTATACTGTTATATTAAATCTAATCTAATATAGCCTACAGCCTTTTTTTTTTTTTTTTTTAAAAGTCATTAAAACAACTAATAAGAGCACATTTCTGTAACTTTATGCATTATTATTCATATTACAATGTTAATTTGCCGTTTTTATGGGTAATTTCATTATTTTAAAATGTAAAATGTTTGTAATTAAACGTTAAAAACAACGTAAAACAATTAAATATCCATTTGATGTTTCCTACAATTAACAGTAAATTCTTGCAATCTAAACAAATATCTAGTTTTGTAGTTTTGTTACAGTTTTTTGACGTGTTTTGAAAGATACATATACTGTTGTATTACATCAAATATAAATTATTATACAATCTCTTCCCATAAAATAATATCATTGAACCCGATTAATAACAGCACATTTCTGTAAATTTAAGCATTATTGTTCGTAATACAAAATGTATTTACCATATTTCTAGGTGATTTAATTGTTTTAAAATGTGAATATGTTTCTAATTGAACTTTAAAACAACATGAAAATACGGCAAAATTTTGTTATAAAAAAAATGTATAAAAAACAAAACAAAAATACAGCAGACTGCATTTTAAGACATTTATTTAAAAATGTTTTTTTTGTTTTTGTTTTTTTTAAAACTTTCTTTCTGTATGCTACCCTCAGCTGGCTGTTCCACTGGCTGCAGTAAACCCACCTTATGGCATCAGCAATTGTTGTATAAGTAGACGGGATTGCATCTTATAGCCTCTGAAAATGACATAAATAAAAGAAAGAAAATCAGTAAAACTTAATCTGGTACACATAGCATGGCAAACAGCTGACAAACTGCAATCGTAATCAGTGATGGGAATAACGGCGTTAAAATAAACGACGTTCCTAACGGCGTTACTTCTTTCAGTAACGGAATAATCTAACTAATTACTATTTCCATCTTTATAATGCTGCTTCCGTTACTGAAAATTAAATGGGGCGCGTTACTTGGTTCTCAGCCACAGGATCTGCAAAGGTCTTTTTTTTTTTTTTTTTTATTTTGTTTGTGGCGAGGAGAGGAAGGAAACAACCGCATAGGTGATGATGATTGGTTAAGATGCAGGGGGACAATGCACTGAAGACATGTCCTCTAATGTCAAGTGTCTTTACAACGCCATGGCTTCCCACACTTGACAAAGGAATGACTTGACTCGACTGAGGATTTCAGTCATTCAATTTATTTACTTTGGTAACCAGGAATGAACAAAGGAAGGTGAAAAACCTACAAACATACAAAAAATAAAATCACTGTAAATAGAATCCAGTGTTTTCCATCACAATTTTAACTACTCATTTTTAACTTACATGAAATCAATTAATTAAACCATTTTTTTACTATACCTACTATACAATTTTTAAACAGAAATATTCGATATTTTTACATGAATATTTAAAATTTGCATTTTAACAAAGCAAAATTTGCCATACTAATTATTTTATTTACTTTATTAACAAATTCAACTTAAATGTATATATTTATTTGCCTTTTAAACATCAGTAAACTAAATCCGACCGCTGCTTTATTTCACATTTTAATATTTTGTGGTGGGAAATAAGCAATATAGATGACCTAAACAAATTAAGCATAAATAGCATAACATAAAGTTGTAACTTCAAACAGAAGATAAGCGCAAGATCATATTTTAAACGAGAGTCCAGTAAGGAGACATAACCCTACTGGTAGCCTTTTTTTTTAGATGCAAGTCCTTTTCCCATGCGTTCAATCTGTGGTAAGTGACGTGTTTTGTTTAATTCTTCCTCTGATTTCTTCTGCTGTCCTCAGCTCTGTTACACACCAGCCAAATGACTGGTGCGTTGCTTATATTGCTTTTGTTTGCCAAGTGTTGATTTTAATCACCTGTGTCAATCAGCTGTTCCTGCTGCCTTCACACACAGAGCAGTGCAGCCACTATGTGTGGAGAACACACCCTTCGGGACGCAACACCTTCCACTCGATCTTTGCGTGGTGCTACCAAGAAAGATAGCATCCCTCAGGTAAAAGTTAGTCTGACTTCATTTGGTCCTCCGCTGGGATGAGGACGACAAGGTGCCAGACGTCCTGGTGCAGTATGGTGCCCTGGACATCCTTCTCCATCGAACCAGATTCTTTGGCAGCAGGTTTTTCAGTCTTCATCTGAACACATCCAATGGGAGAGGCTTTCACTTTCACAACATCCCGAACAATGCCTCTGGAATCTGGATTCACAGCAACAACTCTTGCTAGCTTAAGTTGTCCCCTTAGCGCATTTTGGTCACACAACCAAACTATATCTCCAATGGTGACATTTCTCTCAGCAGTATGCCAATTGCTGTGAATGAACAGGTTCGGACCTGCAACCTGGCTCCAGGACTTCCAAAAGTGGTTGACCAGGGTTTGTATGTCCTGCAGTCTTTTGAAGGGGTAAGTTCGGGATTATGTAACGGATGCGGTCTTCTCCGCTCTGGATTCTGGCGTCAATAGGCCTCTCGTTGGCTATGTTGGCAGCTAGTTTGAGCACTGTAAGGAATTCACTGAAGGTAAAGCCATCTCCTCTACCAAGACTTTGGAGAGCCCTTTTGGTGATCTTGACAGCAGCTTCGACAGCACCATTTCGATGAGGTGAATCGGCTGGAAAGATTCTCCATGCCTACGTGGTCTCATTCCTGGCAACATATTCTCCAAGTGACCCTTCGTCTTGTTGTCTCAGGTAGGTGTACATTTCTTCCAGGACAGGTTTTGCGCCGCTAAACTTCATACCTGGATCGGACCAGACCTTCTGTGGACGGCCTCGGACAGAGGTGAATTTCTGGTAGGCGAGTAGGGAGCTCTCTGTTGACAGTGCTTTTCCCTGTTCAACAAGGATGGCTTGGCTTTGCATACAACAGAGCACGCCCCATACTTTCATGCTCACTCTCCTCTTCACATCATCCTTCACTTGGTAGGGTCCAAACAGGTGATGATATCTGCAATGTTTGCAGGCCCTGTAATCCACCACCAATCTTGGATGTTGGTGCTGCTCTGGATCTTGCCAACCCGGTTTGCGAAAAAGGTCTGGTAGCAGTAACTCTCCACT
This sequence comes from Mugil cephalus, assembly GCF_022458985.1. NCBI lineage: Eukaryota > Metazoa > Chordata > Actinopteri > Mugiliformes > Mugilidae > Mugil > Mugil cephalus. The sequence goes on along the minus strand of NC_061785.1, from coordinate 24,400,546 downwards.
GTATTGCACCCAAGACGGTCTGACTGTTGACGAGATGGACCACCTCTGACTGTAATTCGGCAGTGTTTCTGGAAGTGTCTCTTTAAAAGGGCTGCAAAGACTAGATCCGCACATCTCTTGTTATGGCAAAATCTTCTATTTCAGCATCCTCAGTGTCACGCCATAGGAATCTGTGCAGGTGGAACTCCCTTTCCTCCAGTCAGACGGAATTATACAGTTTGCAGATGTCACCAAGGGCAGCAAAGACACCAGCTCGGAACCTCGGTAGGACAGCTCTGATCGGGTTGAGGACATCAGGACCTTTAATCAGCATGTCGTCCAAGCTTAGGCTTAGGTATTTATGGCTGCTGTTCCACACTAGCCTCACTTGGGTGGAGATGGAGTGTGGATTTGATGCAATCAGATAACTTATGTACCACACTGGCCCGGTCCAGCTCTGCAGAACTTCTTTGGACAGCTTCACTACAGCTTTGTGAGTAACCATTTCATGGACTTGCGAAGCGTAGGCCAACCTCCACTCTGATTCTTTTACCAGCTGCTTCTCCGTTCTGATGAATGTGGCCTCAACCGCTCTTTTATTGTTGGGTAGAGATGCCGGATCTTCTTTCCATGGATACTTGGTGTGCCAGTGTGGGTCAGATCTGTGATGGTCTCCATGTACATATGTCAGCCATTTCTCACCATCTCCATCTCTTTTTCTTCGGCCAGTGTCATTTCTTTTCCCCCAGGTTGGCAATTCCCGCAGCGACATCCTCCACACCTTGGCTCACAGGCAGCGTGAATGCTTTCCCACTCCCTCCACTTTAGAAAGTCTCTGCTAGTGGAGGTATTGGACTGGGTGCCGGAATGGTTGGGTCCTGCAAGATCTTTAAGGGGCACATCTGGAAAAATTGAAGGCTTTCCTAGAAACAAGATATATTTTCTTAAATCACGTAAGTCTAATTCCTGAAACAAAATGGTGTATCTTTTGCGAACAACACAGCAGCTTAAAAACCTCTTCAAATGTCAAAAAAGCTTGTATCATATGACATATGACTCAAAACAAGATGTTTTTAAGACTTTTTCACTTAACAAGATATTCAAGATGTAATGTATTAAGACAAGTCCTTATATCTTGCTGAAATGGTACTTGTTAGGCAGTTGTGTCTTATATTAAGTGTAATGAGATATTTTGACCAGAAATGAGACAAATATACTTACTTACGTGAGATTTTGTTTTTGTCCAGTGCTTAGCTCTGTTGCTTATATTGCTTTTGTTTGCCAAGTGTTGATTTCATCAGCTGTGTCAATCAGCTGTTCCTGCTGCCCTCATACACATTGAGCAGTGCAGCCACTATGCATGAGGAACACACCCCTCGGGACGCAACGTCTAATATCTTATAATTTATTTTCTTTTACTAACCACTGTGTCTCGCTCTCTCCCCTCCCCTTCCTCTCCATCTTCTTGTGAGGGGTCTCTGGCCTGGAGTGCTGAATATCTGACCTGTGGAGTTCTAAGCTACATCGGCTGCCATGGCCTCATCAACGAGTCCATCTTCATGGCCTAGAGTGCCCATGATCCCTGTTATACTCACAAACTGTCACATAAGATCATCAACTATGTGTTATATTATTAGATTCTACGTGTTTCCTTCAGCCTGATATATGTATCTATGACAGAAGTTTGTTACCTGTTTCTCCTGTTCTTTTTTCTCTATCTTCTTTGTTTCTACCCGGCTGGCCTTCAGCAGATGGGTCCCTCCATATGAGCTGGATTCTGCTCAAGGTTCCTTCCTGTTAAAAGGGAGTTTTTCCTTGCCAAAGCGTTGTCTTGAGACAATTTGTATTGTTATTGCTATATAAATAAAATTGAATTGAATTGAATTTAAGAGAAAGCAATTCATGTTTCTTTAAGTTCAAGCAAAGTCCAAGTATTTAACAAATCTACAGACAAAGGTATCTGAGAGAGATCTTTCAAAAATAATGTATCATTAGACAACCTTTAAATGAGTTGTCCCAGACTCCTAAAAATAAGAGTTGAAAAAACTTTTTTGGTTACCTTTTAGACAAAATGTCAAAAAGACAAAAAACAAACAAAGATCTATTTAATATATCACTCAGCAGGAGGTGTGTGTGTGGGCTTCTGTCCTGCTGTGGTAAGACTTTAATGATCCGCGAGGGAAATTACTTGATCACAGTACCTTAGCACATAAAAGAAACATTCTTAAAAATCACAAGTAAAGAGAAAGATAAAATAAAATAAGGTTAGATTGAAATAAAATACAAAATAATTAATACATACGATATATATATATGGAACTTATGTTTTATTAGAATGTTCAACAGTGATTTAACAGTTACAGCATCAGGGTACAGGAAATTTGTATTCTTCGTTAAACTTCCTTACATCAATGTCCATATTGACTGATGACGGTGTTGGTGTCCTCTTCTGTCCTCCTATAATCAATCCTTTTTTCCCACTTCAAATTCTGTTTCCTGTAGTCTTAATTTGTGCATAAGTTTCTCCAGTACAAATATTTCTTCGACGGTGCATACCCACTGCTCCTTAGTTGGGGGCTCCACTTTATACCACAATCTGATAATTACTTTTTACTTGCTGATAAAAGTATTTTAACCAAATACTCATCTTTGTTTTGTATAATACTGTGTGTCAAGTTTCCCAAATATAATATCTTACATGTTTTGGGTATCAAATTTCCTATTACTTTTTGTAAACTCTGCCATATTTGATCCCAATACCGTTTTAGTTTTTTGCAAGTCCAAAATATGTGCATGTGGTCCGCATTAATGTAGCCATATGATCTCCAACATGGCTGTTGTGGATACCAGTTTTTTTCTAAACTTTGGAGTTCTAAAAAAAATCTGACAATATTTTTCCAGTTAAACTCATTCTAAATGCTGGTGCTCGTGGTCGTGCACTGCAATTTACACATAACAAACCATTCCTCTTCTGATATTTGTTCATTCAACTCCTTTTTCCATCCCATCCCATTCTTTAATACATAAAGAGGAAGATTCCCTGAGTGACATCAAGCTTCTTTAAACAGCTGAGATTATCCTGCACCTTTTTCTTTCATAGGCCTCCTGAAATATCTCAACAATTTCACCATCAATGTCTGTTTTTATCTCCTTCTTGAAGTAGTCCTAAACTCAAATGTAATGTTATTGTTAATTTTCATCTAGCCCAAATTTGTCCCTTAACTTCTTAAAACTCTGCAGCTTACCCCGTTCCACCATTGTGCATATTGCTGCGATTCCTTTGGTCGCCCATTGCTTAAAACCTTTATCAATCATTCCTGGTATAAACCTGGAATCAAACGCAAACAAACTCAGCATTTTTATCTTTCTCCAATTTATACCTTTCAACCATTGTATTCCATATTTCTACTGTAGTTTTAGTTATAATATCCAGTCGGCTACCTAATTTTCCTAATAATCCTTTGTGTCCTATTAGATTTTGTACCTCTATGTCAATCATGCCAAATTCTATATTTTTCCATCAACATACCAGTGGTCTGATTTGTGCTGCGTAGAAATATTCCTATGCTTGGTAAAGCAAGACCTCCTTTTTCTTTAGGAAGCTGCAGGGTTTTGTATCGAATCCTAGATTTTTTTCTACCTCCCCATATAAACCTTAATATCCACATATCCCATTCTAAGAATTGTTTTTGTGGGAGTATCACCGGTAGAGATTGGAACATATACAAAAGTCTCAGGAGAACATTTGTCTTAATTATCTCTATCTTTGAGCTGAAATCTAAGCAAATACTTCACCATCTCTCTCCTAATATATTGGTTTATTTTCGTGTGATATGCGTCATATATCTTGCCTATTCTATTTGTAACGTTTACACCCAGATATTTAATTGATTTAGCATTCCATTTGAGCTTGTATATATCTTTTATCTCTTGTGATGGGGAATAATTTATTGCCAAAATCTGTGTTTTTGTGACATTAATTTTGTATCCTAAATATTCCCCATAACGTTTTAATAATCTCATTGTCTCTGGAAAACTTTCATTAGGATTTCTTAAAAAAAAGCAATACATCATCAGCAAATAATCCTATTTTATGCTCCTCCCCTACTAACTTCTCCCCTTTAACTTCTTCCTGGTGCCTGATCATTTGGGCTAACGGCTCAATGAACGATGCAAAGAGACTTGGAGAGAGGCTACATCGTTGTCTAGTACCCCTTCCTAAGCTAAACTGTTTCGTCAAACTTCCCCCTCTTTTTAGATATTTTCTACAATATAGTTTAGTTGAATGAATCACATAATGGGATTACCTCCTCTATGAAAGTTTTATAAAATGACACCGTAAACCCATCTTCTCCCAGCATCTACGTGTAATATTTTTATGGAATTAGTATCATGAATAGTGGCGTCTTTGCATTAGGTGATGGTGGGGCATGGCTCCACCAGAGGTGCACTGCTGTGCAGGGGAGGATTATAAGCTTTTATATGTTTTCTTTTTTAGAACTATATCTTGTTGCGCATAAGTTAATAAATAATAAACTTTGTCCCAAATGAAATGTCCGAAGCTTTCATTTGATGAACGCAATTCTTTCTGTAGACACTTATTGTAGTGTACTTACGTGTGAATAGTTCTTTGTGCCTAATGCAGAATCTGTTTCCACTCAGTGGGGCCTGGCAAAGATGGTCCTGAAGTTCAAGAGCCCCAGAGCACTTAGGGCAGGGACTGCACACGTCTCGAGTAGACGTGTGCACATGTCTGAATCGAGTAGTCTCCAGCAACCGCCGCGATCCTAGTGCAGGATTAAGCGGTACATAAGATGAGATGAATCGAGTTGACTACGTCGCTAGTAGGACTTTACCACTTGAGCAGAATTTGGAGATAAGGAGATTGGAGAAAAGGTTTGGGAGCACATCCACCAGAGGATGTAGTCATTTCTCAAGAGGGAAAAGATAAAACAAGGTAATTCAACCAGGAGTGCTTTAAGCAGAAAACCTGGTTAAGCAGGAGGTTGTAAAAAAGGCGTTTGGTGAGTCCAGTTTATTTTTTAATCTAAATGGAATTGATAATGTAGTATGTACTACCCACATATTGTTTGAATTATAATGGAACTTGTGTAATGCGTAACTCGCTGTGTGTGTGTGTGGGGGGGGGGGGGGGTGCACAACCTCACATAGCGGTTTACCTGTGATATAATGTGTTTGGTAACTTGTAAATTGATTACTGTGTATTGGTTGTGCACGGTTCATGTTCGTGTTTTTTATTGTCGTCACATTACTGTTTCAATCTTGAGTATGTGATATAGTGAGATCTTGAACATTGCCGTTTGGTGGCGCTATTGATATGATAACATATGTTGTCAGACTAGCACAGTGGTGTGGTGGTTAGCACTGATCCATACCAGCAAGAATGTCCAGCAGGTGTAAATACATTTTTTGACATGATCAATAGTTTATTTGTTTTTATCTAATACACACACAATCTCTCCTCTCTACACAAGCTTCTGTCATCACGATTTAATACATTTCTGCAGGAGCCACATATATTTAGCAAATCCTCTATGATTTCAATGAGTCAATTTAATGAGATATGGTATGGGCAAGCTTCACTAAGACACCAATTATCAAACAATGTTTGTCTTAAATCAGAAAATGTATTACAGTCAACATTATGTTTTGAATTCCAGTGCACAAATATTGCACCAGAGAAAGTTATTCCCAACAATGTTGTGAAGGGCAACCATTGCTGCATCCTGGCCTTGGCCACCTTAAACAACTGTGACAGAAATACGAAATATGAACAAGGCAGTGTGTTTTGCACGATAACAGACTGAAATTTGTGCTGATGCAACACTGTGGAGATAGGTATGACACTGGAAGACTAACACCGAGTCATTTTCCACAAAACCTCAGGCAAGTTGAGACAATGTGCATTTTTAAAATGTCAGCGTAGCATCAAATGACTTTGATGGTGGCACTTCATTTAAGCACTCTGCAACTCTTTTCCAACAGACCACTAAATCACTTAATTATCAAAAATGTATTCCTAAGGTCATTATGCGGTCTAAAGTTGACTGGAGCTTCTTCACAGCACACAATGATTTAATGATCAACACATATTTTAATATGTTCTTGGAAAAAGAAATGTGTTTGCTCCAATTAAGGAAGGTAAATAATCTTATGTAAAAATCAAGGTAAGTTAACCGTTATCACTGAACATCCCTATTTCATATTTGTTCACCCTACGTGTTTGAGTCTCTGTAGCTAACAAAAATAGCTAATTGTTAAAGCAGTACGTACAAACAACCTCATTGATGTTCACACTAACATATCTGGGAGAACTATTCCTCTATCTGTGACTTGTCTTGCATTAGCGGAAATGGTTTCACCCTTTCTGCCTTAACAGTCCTCTTCCTCAGACTTGACACCTCCTCTTTTGTTGTTGCACCTAGTGGTGTATACATCACAGATTCTTTTATAGTTTATAGGGGAGTGAGACCCCTAACCTCAGTACACATGTAACCAAAGTCTGTGATTTTCAATTTCAAACAAGCCTGTTATATCACAATTTATCTCTGTCCAATAGCTCCTGTAATTCATTTCGGATGTCCTCTGGCAGCTCCAGAGGGGGTAAATTATCAAGACACAGATCTTCCTGAGCTGGCATTTCCAATGGTGGCAGCTGAGGGATTGAAATCTCGATTCCCTTACCAGTGGTCTTTCTAACTTTCTCCCTCTCTCTTCCAACAGTGCCTCCTGCTTGTGGAAGCACCCAGAGGTCAGAACGCTCCACAAAGTCTGCTGCCTCGACGTGTAGTCGAGCATTTTCTGATTGAAGCCGCTCATTTTCTGCCACAAGCCGTTGGTTTTCATTGATCAGGTGGTCAACTAAGTGCCTTAAGTCCTCAATGGTGGTCTGCTGTTCTTCCAGGCGAGTTTTGTCATCTTTGTTGGTCTTAGATCCACAACATGATGGAGTTAAAGACTGGTAACCTGTCTGCCGAGTCTGAAACTGATAGAGTAAGGTGTCATACTCTCTCTCCCTGATCGCCACCATGCACTCTGTAGCTGAGATGCCCGGGGAGTTGTGTGCCTGGGTCTGGCCTGGGGACTGCATTTGGGAAATAAGCCCTGGACCATTTGGAGGGTGCATCAAACTCGGCTGTGTCTTTGGTGCCTCACGTCGAGTTTCTCTCTTCCAGCACTCGTGGATCAGTTGCTGTTGTTTGATATGACTGTCTCTCTGCAGCTCCATGGACAGGCGAGCCTACAGCATTAACAGGGGTTACACTCATAGCTACAACACTGACATAGACATACAAGTGCTTTTTGGCCCCATTTAGGGTGTTGTACTGCATATTCTGTATTACAGGATATCTTAACATAGAACAAAATGAAAGCAGCTTGTTAACCTCACAATTACTTGGTGATTTTAATGTTCTTTATTTAGGGTTGGGGCCTGATACTAATGTCAACTTAAGGTATAACATTAAAAATAATTGAAAATCTCTGCAAAATTAGCATTACCTGAACTCAAAAGAACAAGACTGTCTTGCTTAACAGGGTGTTTACGTTCATGAGTACATATACCACCACATCAACTCTGTTGCTGGCGGTGCTATTCACAACCTCGTAAGTGGAAATTTTTGATGATTTCCCAAGTCATAACCACAAGCTAATGAGTTCTATTTGTAGGCAGCAGTAGTTCAGAACTTGAATACATCTTTCTTTGATGGAGCACTTCTTTATTTTAAGTTATACTACCTATAACTCTGTAAAGTTTCTGTCTTTCTGCCCACGTTAACATGCTTACAAAAAGCGATTGTGTTTCCTGGACAAAGATTTTGATTCTGCTCTTTAATCTCAGACTGCATGAATGAATCGTGGTGAAGAGAAGAATGTCACAGTATCAATGAAAGCCATACAAAATAGACTCACCTGTTCACACACTGTTGTTGTCATTGCATCAGTTAAAAGATCTAGGAGAAAGACAGTGACAGGGATGTGAACAACATGGAAGGTGTGAGCAGCAACTTCCGCCTGACACAATGCATCACATAGGAAAATACATCAGTCAGGCATTCAGGCCAGTGACACAGTGTCTGTTGTTGTGGTTTTACTTCCAAGATGGTGTGGAGGGACAGCAGCCTGTTGCAGCTCTGACCTTTTTTTTTTTTTTTTACCTTTCTTGCTTCTTCAAACTTTAATTTTGTGTTTTAATTGTTCTGTGTTTATGCTAGAGTTTTAGTACTTTTTTTCCTCTGTTTTTTTTTTTTTATTTTTATTATTGTTAACAACATAAATGTACATTCAAAAGGAAGTACTCTGTTTCAGGCATGGAGCCGGACTTCCCGCTGTGAATATTCCTGAGGAGATGTGGAGAAGCACCCGCCGTGGTAAACGAGACGGCGCAAAAGTGAGAGAGAGGACTGACATGGACAAGAGATTCAAGCCCCTCTTGCCTTCGGTCATTATGGGGAAAGTGTAGAGTGTGTAGTATGGTCTGTTTCACTGAGACCTGGTTATATGGGAATATACCGGGCAGTGTTATCGGTGTGCCCAGCTTCACGCTGATCCGAGGGGACCGGGGGAGGCAGAGCCGCAAGAAGACAGGAGGGGGGCTTCCCGTCTTTGTCAACACTAAATGGTGTAACCCTGGACACATAACCATCAAGGACTCTGTTTGTACTCCTGATGTGGAGCTCGTGGCGGTAGGACTTTGTCCTTTTTGCGAGAGTTCTCACACGCCATCATAGTGGTTGCTTACATTCCTCCATCAGTGGCTGCAGCCACTGCGAGTGACATCATCAATTCTGTGGTTGGAGGATTACAGAAGCATCATCCCAGCACTCTCATCCTGATCAGCAGGGACTTCAACCATGTCTTTGTCTCCTGTCCTCACCAAATTCACCCAGTATGAGAGGGAAGAAAACCCTGGACCTCCTATGTGCCAAAGTGAAGGAAGGAAGGAATTCAATTCTTCTTCTCCCATAACCTAGTACACCTTGACACCACCTACATACCAATGGTGGAACAACAGGCGGCCAGCACCAGGACTATAAAGGTATGGTCTAAAGACACAGAGGAGGCACTGCAGGAGTGTTTTAATGCCATAGACTGCATAATGGACTACATAAAATTCTGTGCGGACAACATCGTCCCAACAAAAAAGGTCCATTGTTTTTCCAATAACAAGCCACAGATAAACAAAGACATTAAAGGCCTTAATAAGAAGAAGAGAGCATTCATAGCCAAAGATCGTGAGGATCCCAGGGCTGTTCAAAAGGAGCTGAAAAGAGAACTGAGAGAGGCCAGGAACAGTTATAAGGAGAAGATTGAGGCCAAGACCGGACAGAACAACACAAAAGAGGTCTGGAGTGAGATGAAAAGGATAACAGGTTGTGGGAAAACCTCATGGTGGCTCTGAATTTGCATCAGACCTAAACCTATTCTTCAAAAGGTTTGACACCACCCTTAGGAATTCTGACTGTCGATCTGTGTCCCCATCCCTCACCACTGCGACCCATTCACACCTCTGCTGTAAATTCTTGCCTCCCCATCAACATATTGCCTCCCTTCCCCTCCCTCTGTTCATTAGCCCAAAATTTGACTTTCTGAGTGCGACCCTTGTCCCAGTTTACATGCAGCGGAGAAAATCGAATAACTGAAGGGAACATGTCCTCGTCATCCACACTAGGTGGTGATATGTGTCTTTTCAGCATATACCACGTTTATACAGCCCCCTTTCCGGTTGACCTTTAACATCATATAATAAACAAGTGTCGATCATGTGGCAGAACGGCATTTCAAACAAAAACCAGATCGATAATAGTTTGGCTCTTTTAATCTCGTACGTAATGTGCGCACTACTTATGGTGCAAATAAGATATGTGCCATCCCTCAGACGGTTCTTGTAGGGGCTCTGTTTACCTTCTACTTCCGCGACCGGCTTTCTTGGATGTTTTTGTTCCAGTGTCACACGCAGCAATTGTGGAGTGTGTGCATACGCGTTATCCTATTGTAGTCCAATTAAGCGCATAGGCCTAGAGGCCGGAGAAAAATGAATTCCAATCGCACTATCTGGGTGCCTTAATCAAATAAGTAGAACTCCGGTTTTAGTCATGTTAACATGCACTTAAATTGTCTGGTTGGAATGTGATTAAATCAAAGATTTTTTTTTTTTTTTTTTTTTACGGGTATGTAAACGTACTGACTGACATCACCACAGTCCCACCATCGCCTCTCCCTCACCTCCTGCTAGTTACAGAGAGAGTTTTCCAGACTGAGGCACAATATAGCCAGGATCAGGCGTCATTAGCCCCAGGGTCTTCAGGGTGTGTGCTGGGCAGCTGGCTGGAATCTTTTAGCACCTCTTTAACTTCTCTCTGAGGTTGATGAAGGTACCCGACCTCTGGAAGACTTTCTGCATTGTTCCAGTACTGAAGTGCTCCCAATGCTTACGGGCCAGTGGCATTAACATTCCATGCTTACTGGCAGCACATGGGTGCGGAGGATCCGATCATCTTGGACTGCTTGGAAACAGTGGCTGAGAGGACACCCCCCCCCCCTCACTCTCTGCAACACAAGCTGTGGTTGATAGGCAGCTCATTCAGTCAAAGGATCATCCCACCCTGGTGCAGAACTAAACAGTTCAGATGCTCCTTTGTGCCCACTGCCATCAAACTGTACGACAGCACACAGCTCTGACCTCACTAAGCCAATATGTAGCCTATGTACATAGTCACTTTATCCACAACTGTATTCACTTTGTTCTTGTGTAGTGTTTTTTTGTTGACTGTTGTGTTTGCCCTATTTAATGTCTTTTTGCTGCCTGCTCTGTGTGTCCTATTTAATGTCTTTTCTTGACTTGTGCTGCTGTAACATTTGAATTTCCCCAATGGGGATCAATAAAGTATTATCTTATCTTAGAACTGAACTGCAACTTAACAGTAATTGCAAGATAAGCTATTTCTCTATAATTAGGTCGATATTTTTGGGTTAACTGCAATCTCTATAGTGTCAGAACCTACCTGATGCTTTTTTATGGCAGGATATGGCCTCTTCATACTTTCCAGCAGCCATCAAACGATCTGCCTTCCTGCACTGCTGATGTGCCTGAAGGGAAAGGGAAAGAGAGGACAACATGGCAGCAGTGTATGTATGACTGTATCTAAAAAAGGGTAATTGATATTTTTACATTTTATGGGAAAAATATTACATTGACTTCTAGTTAATATATTCCCCATTCATCATTTAATCTGATGGGTGAAAAGCACAAGGGAAAAAAATGACTAATAAGTGCAACACATTCATCTTAATGCTCTGCATTGTGTATAAATGCTGATCAAGTTTGGCAAGTATAAAAGCTCGGGGCTCTTCTCTATCACTCAAGTGTCAAACAAATGTCATTGTTTGGGAGATGTTTTTTTGTGCAGAAGTTGGGCCTCTTACAGCTACATGGAAGAGTGAATGCAAATGTTTACCAGAACCTTTTTCAATAACATGTGGTTCCTCCCCTGCACTCATCCTCCAATCAGCCAGTAATTTAAATGCAGGACAATGCCTCCTGTCACAAAGCATAACGGGTAAAGCAGTACCTCAAAACTTTGAAATAGTGTAATGGCCAGCCCAGAGTCCTGATCTAAACCCAACAGAAAATCTCTGGAAAATTATGGTGGCAAGATTATGGAAACCCACTACAGTCGCTGAACCGTGGAAGAGACTGGAAGAAAGGTGGACCAATCACATCAGAGCAGTGTGAGAGTGTGATGTCCCTCAAAAACTCAAAACAAGGGCCTTTGCACTTCCTACTAATTATATTGCTGACCGTTGCAACCTTCAGATTTTTTTTTTTTTTTTATAGTTGTAATCTCTCTCCTTTGTGTTTTCTGCAAAATAAAGTTTATTTGTTTAAGTGCCTGGGTTATTTTGGAAAACACTGTTCTAGTAGTATGGTATAGCCAAAACAAACATTCCTTCAAATTTTGAGCAATGAAGATTGTATTAGTTTAAGAAAATCAAGTGTTTACACATCTGGTAATGTGTAATGACAGGGTCTCTACAGGTTTCAACAAGTCAAATTTAAGACTTTTTAAAGGCCATAATGAATACAACTTAAGACCCATTTCACATCCATACTGGCAAAAAGGAGGTCCGGAATTACTTGCAAAATATATGAATTTATTCACAGTTTTTTCACATTGGAATACAAACTTAGAACTTAGAAACAAAAGAAGCCTCTTGTAGAAGGTGCAGAGTGCTTCATAAATATTTCCATCCACCGGCTTCAGCCATGTGTTATATTCTGTGTACTGGAGCCACAAATTGTTGAATTTGCATTTACCCATCGTATACAAAGCGTTAACTGATTAGCCGCTCATCACTCATGGAGCTGCTAGCAACCACAGCTTTAAATGTATAACTAGTGTTACTGTATGGCAACAGCTTATAATGTTAAGGATAATATTCAGCTCACAGTCTGAGCAGTTAGATTGTAAGCTCGTTAGTAACTTACTCGTTAGTAATTATCGTAATAGTACAACTTGGCCAAAGAAAACTCAAGTGATGCTGTGGGGTTCCATAAACTTTTGCTATGCTCCGCTGTGACACACATACACACTGGCTAGCTGGTTGTGCTCGATAAATTCTGACTGGGCTGCACAGGTACTTTAGTTCCATTTTGTAGTTATGTTATAGCTTCCTCAAAAATCTAAATATTTAAAAATTAGACTTAGTTTGTTTTAAGTAAAAGCAACATCAATACATTTAAGACCTTTCAAAATTGTATTTAAGAGAATGTTAGACATTTTAAGGCCTTAAATTCAAATCATTGGATGTTACACTTTTTAAGACCCCGCGGATACCCTGAATAATTTCAGTGGTTGTCTGTGATTTTAATCCTTAGACCACAAATTACATCTATTTTTGATCACCTTCCGGTCAACGTTTTTTTTCCTGTTTATTAGATTAGGCAGGTTTATTAAATGTATTTTTGTTTCTTCTGCTACACTTAGTAGTACACTTTGTAGTTATTGGTTTTGGGAACAGAATAGCTGGGTTTTGTTTGTTGTTTTGGCCTGAAGTCACCCTGAAGCAGAGCTTTACCTTCTATATAGACGTGTATATAACTTACTTGTCACTAGTTGTATGTTACGGTGTAACATACAACATACCTTCACTGCTGCATCACTAGCGGCAAGTTTTAGCTTTCCACATGAAGAAGTCCCACACATGAAGAAAGTTGACTTTCTAGAATGCGATTAGGGATGGATCGATCCGATCCAGGCCAAAATGACTGGATCGGGTAGTGGATTTTTTTTATTAGAACCTGCCAGATCCGATCCATAAGCCCAAACTATCTCATATATCCTCAACTTCACTTTGCACCACAGCAATAAATGTCACAGCCTGCATTATCTCTTGCTGTCGCCAGGAGCAGGTGGGATATGGAGCGGTATTGTAAAGACTGTCTTCAATGGAGGACTGTGTTGCGGAGGCTGAAGTTGACGCGCTTTTTTGGGTCTTTTGCTTTAAATGGTTAAATAAATCTGTCGTGTTGCTCTGGGGTGCAGACACGATGGTGCAACAAACTTTGCAAACAATCTCCTTCTACTCCACATCCGACAATTTTAATCCAAAATGTGTCCAAATAACCAAAGTTGTCCTACCTTTCTTTTCAACTAAAAGTTCAGGCTGTCTTTCTGCCATGTTGTCAATCGCTCATTCCACACACGTCACACCAATATATCGGAGCCCGACAGGACGGCTCCAGTTCTATCGGAGGTTCTAACGTATCAGTGAAATGTTGCGCCGATAGAAAAAAAAGTGTGACAATGACAAAAGCACCCACTGGTATACCGATTTATTTTGTCCAGTGGAGCGTGCTGTGCTCACCCAGATAACTCAGCTCACATTTCAGTGAGACCCTCCCCCACTCTACACCACGAAACCTCACAATCATCTGACCAGTCAGTCAATCAACCAGCAGACATTTCCCTCTTTTCCACAAGTCGCGGTAAGTTTGTTCATGAAATAAGTAACTGTAAACATGAAAACATCATTGGAACAACAATATATTATAGGCCAATATATTTAAAATAAACAATATATTTCACTGCCCCTTTCAAAAGTGTCCCTGGCCAAAATCTCCGGTGTAAAATAACTGCAAAGCAACTTTGCTATATCATCGCAGATTTTGTCTCAGTGGTAGCATTACATGAGTGACGTTAGCAGTTTGCAAATAAGCACTGAAAGGTTAAAGTTTAATATATGCTAAAAGGATTTTACCAAGTAAGCACTAGTCTCTCCGACACAACTTCAAATTAGAATGGCACAGCTGGTGCAGTGTTTACAAATGCTGTTAAACGCTATGTAGGCTTTGAGTTTTAATAAAGTCACAGCATAACTTCAGCTGTGGTCACATATTTTCCTTCTTTTTTGGGAGGGACCAAAATAGCTGTGATGTTTTCAGATGTCAGTATCAAGTAAATAATATCCACGTATTATTAACAACTTTTAGAGTGACAAAAACAAACGGATCGGTATTGGATCGGTATTGGCCGATCCTCAAGGCTGCAGTACCGATATCGGATGAGAAAAAGTGGTATCGAGCCACCCCTAAATACACTTTTTTGGATGTTTGATGAAGGGGCATTGAATGAATGAATGAATGAATGAATGAATGAATGAATGAAACGTTTATTTTGAATAGGTACATAAAAAAACACATTCATCATTCATCAATAAATAATAGAAAATGTGAATACAGTGGGTAAAATAAGTATATGTATAAGTAAGTATATTTCTAAAGGTGCTATTGACATGAAATTTTCACCAGGTCTTGGTAACAACCCAAGTAATCCATACATAGAAAGTAATAAAACAAATAAGTTCAGAAATTAAGTTATGTGTAATAATGTAAAATAACAGAGGGAGAAAGTATTGAACACATGCAGAAAGGGAGGTGGAAAAAGGCATGGAAAGCCAAGACACCAGCCGAAATCTATCAGTGATCAGAAAGCCATCCTGCCCCTTGTCAGTGCAAATTAATATCAGCTGGTTCAGTCCAAACTGCTGGCCTATAAAAAGGTGTGTCATTACCAAGGTGTCACACAATGAACATCTCATGATGGGTAAAAGCAAAGAACATTCTGATGGCATTGGTTACAGAAGGATTTCTAAACTTCTGAACATTCCAGTGAGTACTAGGGGCGGCCATGGCTCAGTAGGTAGAGCGGGTTGTCCATGAACCGAAGGGTGTGTGTGCTTCTGTGAGCAAATGGTGGATGTGTCTCTGACTGTAAAAGCACTTTGAGTACCTTTGAGTAGGTAGAAAAGCGCTATATAAGAGCAAAACCATTTACTATTTACCATCACTGTCAGGGCCATAATCCAGAAGTGGAAAGAATATTATTTGACCATAAACCGGCCACAACTAGGTTCTCCTCGCGAGATTTCTGACAGAGAAGTGAAAAAAAAATCATCAGACTACAAATAATAAGCAATGCACTCAACGGCCATGGCCTGTATGCACGCTCACCACACAAGACTCCATTTCTGAAGAAAAAGCATGTTGAAGCTTGTTTAAAGCTTGATGGACAACATTTGGACAAGCCTGTAAAATACTGGGACAACATACTCTGGTCAGGTGAGAGCAAAATTTAATTCTTTGGATGCCATAACACACACTATGTTTGGAGGACAAAGTGCATTGCACACCACCCCAAAAACATCATATTGACAGTGACATTTGGAGGTGGGCACATCATAATGAGGGGTTGTTTTTCTGCATATGGTACTGGCAAACTTCATATAATTGAAGGGAGGATGAATAGAAATGGTACCAAGACATTCTTCAGAAAATGCTGCCATCTACCAGAATGACGACGATAAAACAAGGGTGGACATTTTGGTAAGACAACACAGAGCCAAGGAAGCTCTCAACTGGCTTCAGAGGAAGAAAATACAGCTGCTAGAATAACCCAGTCAATCACCTGACTTGAATCCAATTGGAAATCTATGGAAAGAACTAAAAATCAGAGTTCATAGAAGTGGCCCACGGAACCTTTAAGATTTAAAGATGGTTTGTGTGGAAGAGTGGGTCAAAATCACACCTGAGCAATGCATGTGACTAGTTTCTCCATACAGGAGGCGTCTTGAAGCTGTCACTTCCAACAAAGGCTTTTGTACAAAGTATTAAATAAATATCAGTAAGCATGTTCAATACTTTTTCCCTCTGTTATTTTACATTATTACACATAACTTAATTTCTGAACTTATTTGTTTTGGCTTCTTTCTATGTATGGATTACTTGGGTTGTCACCAGCACCTGGTTAAAATTTCATGTCAATAGCATGTTTACTATGAAAAATTGAGATGTGTTCAATATTTATTTTACCCGCTGTATATCAAAATTTATATATCCACATATCCTTCAAGATTCTGACCTGGTGAATGCTCCCGAGCCGCATGCGGCTCTTACGTTCATATCGAAGTTTCGCTTCGCTTGAGTTCAAGTTTTAGATTTTTTTGTCAAACGTAATAGCAAGCCATTCTGCCTTATGTCAGGCGTCATAAACGCATTTCAAAGCTTCAAATCTTCAGCGCCACTTTAGCTCACTATGTAAGTAGTAAGTAACATGCATAGTAAAAGAAAAAAGCTATTGTAAATTATAATATTTTTGTTTGTGGACTTGGTTGAACTGAGAGTTTGTCTGTGTGAGACAGTGCACACAGTGTTCATTGTTGGAAATGACTGGCCTCTCTTTGTACTGTAGGAGTCAATTTCTGTCATTATCATGTTGGTGTGCGACATTTACTATAAATCTGGCTGAGCAAAGGTGTGTGTGTGTGTGTGTGTGTGTGTGTGTGTGTGTGTGTGTGTGAGGAAGGGATGGGGTGATGTTCATGTGTGCCCATGTGTATGGACACAGTAAAAAATGTGGCTCTTGGTCTCTGCCTGGTTGGCCACCCCTGCTCTAATTGGAGTTTTACTCAGGTTTTTATATCAGATATTATTAAGGCAATGTTTTATGAGGTGCATGACAAACACAGGGACTTACTCAGATTTCTGTGGCGGCCTGCTGGAGATACTTCCAGACCTTTGTAAGCCTACTGAATGAAGGTCCATAGGCCGGAGCTGTTTCTTCACCTAGCATTGCCAATTTTGCTCTGAAACAGGCAGCAAAAGACAACATCTACAAGTATGACAAGGAACTAACTGAAACAGTCCAACACAACTTCTATGTTGACGATTGTCTTAAATCAGTGACTACAATGAATAAAGCTGTTTAACTTATCAAAGACCTCAAAGACATCTGCTGTCAAGGAGGCTTCTTATTGGCTGAGTGGGTCAGTAATAGCCAGGAGGTTTTGCTGAGTATTGTTGAGTGTCAGAAAGCCAGAAATATCACGGAACTGGACTGGGACCAATTGAAAGAGCGCTTGGGATCCGGTGAAACACAGAAAGTGACACTTTCACCTTCAAAGTAGCTAACAAGACAAAATCCCTTACCAGAAGAGGTATTCTCTTAAAGCGCTTTTATTCCAGAAGAACTTGATAAGAGATGGCAGAGATGGATCATACACTGTATCTTGGAGCAACTTGGAGCAAGTCAAGAGATCTCAAATGGACAGATGTACAAAACCAACAAAACAACTCTGACCTTGTCAAATCTAAAGAGGCCAGAAACAGATTGGCTTGAAATCCCTAAAAAAAAAACTTAGGGCAAATTCATCCAGATGATTTAGAGATGAATCTGTTTTAATATGTGTGAGCATTGGGGAGAAAAATCCAACCAGCAAATTGATCAAGTATTACTCCTCACTGAGTACACTACAGAGAGAGGTTGCCTGGATATTTAAGTTCAAAGAACTTCTTCATCTGTTATGTCAAAGAAATAAACACTTGTGGAAAGCCTGAACACCAAAATGAACCTGCTACAGGTCACTGTGAAACTGTATCTTCCATTGGAAGACATAAAACAAGCTGAAAGGTGAGCAAAGACGTTTCTTATGGGGCTGAAGGATTTCAGCAAATAATCTAATGTTTTCCCCAATACTGTGATGACAATGGTGAAACGCGGAAATTTGTATATTTTTATACTGACAATGTATGAAGACCCTGCTGTTTGATTTTGACCTATTTTGAATGTGTATTGGCAATTGTGCTGCTTTAGCATCTCCATTTGGCCATCTCTGAGGCCAAAATTAATCTTGGTTAATCTATAGTTAATTTATTTATAACTTTATTTGAAAACAGATGTTTATATGAATAGGTTTTTCAGAACATAATTTTGTGTATTATGGACTTATAATGCATTTTGGGTCAGAGCTGCTGCCTGCAACAATTTGAGATAGCTTGGGAGAGTAATGCAGTGACTTGTGAGAGTGGGAAGCGAAACAGGTTTTTGACTGCAAAGGGCAGATCATAGACATATTAGTTTTTTTTCCTTGCCCTTTTTTTGTAACACTAAACTCATGTTTTTGGTTGTTGTTGTTGTTGTTGTTGTTGTGTGTGTTATTAAACTGCTATTAAACTACTATTTACTATTAAACGACATCCGAGTGACGCTGTCTTTTGTGTTTGACTACGTGGTCTTGCCCTGCTCAGTAGTGGCGTCTGAAATTTTTGAAGACGAGACGCAACACAAAGCAAAGATTAAATCTTATTTGTCAGAACAGCTGGTGGAGAGTGGCAATATTGCCAGATCAAAGCCTGAAGTGGTCAGTGGTGCATCTGAGGATCTATTTGGGGAAGGGCAAGCAAATTGGTTGACACTATGTATCCATGCATGCTAACTGATTGGTGTCTGCTAACTGATACAGTGTACTGTAGTATTTGGTGCTCCAGTTCTCGTTGTTTGAGCTTTTATCAGTTAACTGTATGGACTGGTGGAGCCACAGAACCTGCTTTACGCTACCAATACAACGAACGGTTGCCAAGGCAACCATCAGACTGATGAGTTTGTCAATAAAGTTGACGTACCTGCTTGATGCCAGTTTAGCTATTGCAATGCAGTCTAAGATTTGTAGTATCAATGGTGCGCACACAAAATACCTGGGATTGGCAGGGATTGGCCCTACTTGACTGTCAAAGAGGAAGTATTCCTCCTGGCTATATAAAACTGATATTGGTAAGTATGTAAAAAAAAATCAATAAATAAGGAAATGACAAAAAGACAGACCAGCCGACTGACCAACTAAAGGTACCAGACATCAACGTGAAACTATCCAACAAGTGCTTACTCACCAGTGATGTGTTTTTAACTACACTTTGTTAGCTAGTTGTTGCAAGTAGTGGTTTTTAAAGTCTCTGTTCTTGGCCGGAACATATAGTGTCTCACACAAAAGAAGCTACCTTCCTCCAAGGTCACTGAAGCCTGAACATGGGTTGCCTTAGTCCACGCCATCACCATTAACACCGTCAAATCTGCAGCCATAACTACATCCAGGGCTAGTCACGATAATCCAATCAATTAATCGCATGTTAAATGGAAACGAACTCAATAATACCAGCCTCGAAAAATTACCACATGCAGTCATTTCGTCTCTCTCTACCAAACAGGCTGGATGACAAGAGACTTCACTCAGCACCCGGGCATGCCAGTTCATAGGGCAATTTTTTTTTTAATTTATTTAGGATTTTTAAAAGTTCTTGACATTCCAATTACAATGTTAAATACTCTTTAGAAAAAAAAGTGTATTGCTTTTAGTGCAGTGATTGCTAAAGTGTGGGCCGCGAAGGTATTGCAGGTGGGCCGCGAGAGGTCTATCTTTTATTTCATTATTGACAGGGAATTGTAATTCAGGGAATTCCTTATCAATGGTGGGAAAGAGTAACAATGGATCGGTGACTGTCAGGAGTCAAAAAAAAAGCTGTTAATGAGTCAATCTCAAAGAGTGAAGAGGGTCGAAAAGAAAAAACAAAAAGAAAGTCATGTGGATGGATTATTAATGTGCATGTTATTGCATAGTAACATATTGCTCTGTTCATGAAATAAAAACAAGAAATAATTCGTCTTGTGTGTTGATCAGAGTTGTTGGGTAGGCCGTGAGAGATATCAGATTTTAAAGTGGGCCATGGCACTCGGAAGTTTGGGAACCCCTGCATTAGTGAAAGAAATGGTCTCAAAATAATGTTGACAATAATATTGTTTACCTGCAATAATTTGTGGGCAATACATCATCTAGCAAAATTTGTTATCACGACAGGCCTAGAACTTATGCACTGACTCCTCCTGGTGTGAAACAGTCATAATTATGCGCTCTTCAGTCCTGCTTGCTCTGTAAAAACACCACCCAAATGTTAAACGGCAGTGTAGCAGTCAAGTTAATTTTTGTTTCTACTTCCTGCTGCACTTTCCATCCACTCCCTGCTTCACTTTCAACAATGGCGGCTGAAACTTTTGCCAAAATTTCATACAATTGTCTCAGTGTACCTTACCAATCCTTTATTGTTCCCAAACAATCAATTCAAAAATCGCAGCGATGGAAAAGCAGACGGAAATACTAAAGCAGAAATATGCAACAACCAAGCGGACCAATCACAGCTCTTGCGCTCTTCTTCTCCGTTCTATTGCTGGGAAGGTACACATCAGCTATGCACGTGACAGGGTCTGTGTTAATGCAGGACCCTCTGCATCAATTTAGTGCAGTAGTAAATAACACATGACACTTTTAACATGCAGCTCTCACAAAAACAAACAAAAAAGATGTTCCACAAAACAATGTCAACTCATAGAACACAACAGAACTGAACTGAAAATGCGCTCATCTATACCCGTTCATTGCCTATGTCACTGTGGCGTCACGTTAGCTGTACCAGCCACTTCCAGTTGTAGACGACTTTGGAATGGTTTTGGCGATTAAAAGATAGGATTGGGGTGAGATTATCATCAACAATGGACACACTTGATATCAGATAATATTAATATACATCATCAGTTTCATCCCGTATAACCTTATGGGTTCGAATAAATTGTGACTGAAATTACATTAAGTTAACCATATGATTAATTATCTGAGGGGTTCTTGTTACATGTTAATGCTAATGCTAAAGCTGAATTTTGTACCTTACCCTCCACATTGGTTCCGCTTACTTACGCTTAGCTCATACTTATGCTTTGTAGGAGAGAGTATAGGGGTCGGTGAATGTAGTCCTATCAGTCAGAGTCAACTTTTTAAAATAACACTCCATTCTTGCCAAAACAGTTTGTTGGAATATGCTAACTGGCATTTACAGGCTATTGTGTTAAGAAATGTTTTCCCTCAAGCTAAGACCCGCCACTCGTAACACAAACTCTGTCAATTTCATTTAATAGTACTTAACAGTGTGTTGTAAGATAATATAATGTAGCTAGATAATAATAAAAAAATGCGTTATATCTTCAAAACAATGAAATTCACCATCAAATTGTTGACTTGTAGTCTTCTTATCCCTGTTAACGTTGTTGTCTGTTTCTCAGATGATTTGGACTGTTTCTCTCTGCTAACATTAGCAGGTGTCTCCACTGGATTTAGGCCTTCTTGCAATTTTGTATTGTGTCAACAAGTGGCGTCATTGTGTAAATTGATCCCCTAATTTACACAGTGACGTTTATGTACCTGACTGTTGTACCTGTTCGGATTTTGTCAGTGGTCGGCCTGTGAAACTGTGTCACTCAGTGCGTTTACATGCACGTGAAAAAAACTAATTATTGCCTTAATCGGACTATAACAGGAGAACTTAAGTGCATGTAAACACGTTACTCAGATTAAAACCGGTGTTCTCATTATCTGATTGAGACACCTAGATAACGTGACTTGGAGTTTTCAATCGGATAATGTGTGTGCGCTCCACAACCACTGCGTTGGCGTGTGACCCCAGAACAAAAACCTCCAAGAAAGACAGTCGTAGAAGAAGAGGAACGGAGCCGCTAGAAGAACCGTCTGAGGGATAGCGCGGACCTTACCTGCACCAGAAGTAGTGTGAAAATAACGTACAAGATTAAAAAAATGTACTATTATCCGTCTGGTTGTTGTTTGAAATGCCGGTCCGCTGCATGAACGACTCATGTTTAAGATATCATGTAATAGGTGAACCGGAAATTGGACCGTATTAACGTGGTATTATCCCGCTGAAAAGACACACATCGCCACCTAGTGTGGAAGAGGAGAACAGTTATTTGATTTTCTTGCGCTGCATGTAAACTGGGACAAGGACTGTAGTCAGAAAGTCGAATTTTGAACATAGCTCAATTAAGCTCTGCATGTAAACGCACCGATTATAGAAGCTGTAGGGTAATGTGAAAGTACACCAAAGGTGGGTCGACCCAGGTCTGAAACTCCTGTGTCAACACACTATTTTCGATGTGAAAGGGGTATAATGTTTCAGACAATACTACAAAATGCTGAAGGCCCTATATAGGTGTTAGAGGGACATTTCAGACATAGTCAGTTGATTGTTCTGAATCTCAACCTTGGAAGTTCTCTGAATGTCCTGTTAGCCGAGAAACAACAGTCTAGACCGCAGGTCTTTATTTACTGGCCCAGAGAACCAGGACTACTCTGCAGTCCTCTGCAACAATTCCTACTGGACTGTAGTTAGACAACATAGATAAATGATATAAAATAATAAATGAGTCTTTAAAATAGTAGTAATGGTATTTGCTATAATAGTAGATTTAATATTGAGTATGACAAACAACTTGAAATTTCACCATATTTGAAAGCAACATGTGACACAAGTCATGGCATGCAGTCTATCCTGCTTGTTAGGATGAATGTGAACCAGCTACAACCGCGCTGCTGTAGTTTACTATTATAGACCCTAAAATATTGAACGGTGTTTTCGTTTTTACTGACGCGTTTCATTGCCGTTGGTATTCGGTCAGGAATAATAATGTATCGGCTAACGTAAGCCCTGCTTTTAACAGTGTTCTTAGCATACCATGCCATGGTACGTGTTCCAACGTTAAACGTCTTTGTGCTCACTCTTTGGCGAACGCCAGAATGCTGTGCAGTATGTTAAAGGTACCGGACGTTAGCACGAAACAACAAAGTAATTAGCTGCTAACTCGCTATGTTAGCTGTGTTAGCTAGTTGTTGCAATGTCAAGAAGGAAACTTACGAGGTTGAGCGGGCTATTTATGACTTCCATTGAATCAGCGCGTCGACAGTTTAGCAAACTGGCTGTGCACCTCACGCACTGACAAAAAAAAATGTAGAAAAAGTAATGACAAGAAATAGACTGTCAGTAATAACAACCTTCCCGACACATCCACAGCTGCGTTACGTGGTAGTGGCGTCATTTCCGCTTTCTTCTTCTTCTTCTTCGTCGGTAGCTTTCTAATAGCAATCTAATATTTTAGTATAAAACACACATATTGGCATACAGATATGCAAACTATATATATATATATGTATATATATATATATATATATATATATATATATATATATATATATATATATATATATATATATATATATATATATATAGTTTACCTACCTCCATTTCTTATATGTTCAACCAATGGGGTAATTGAAAACAAATGTCTCCCTCTGTTTACATTATCCCTCTGATTTTGCCACCTTTTTTTTTCAGTTCCTTTTTTATAAAGTGTCTTAGCTTCTGCTTGCCCAGAACAGTTTCTAATCTTAAACTTGTTTCACATATTCGTCCGTTAATTCATTTCCTGGTAGTCCTACGGGAGCTGGTACCCAAACAAACTGAGATAAGATCTTGTTTTCCATTTGAATTACTGAAAGAGAATCTGTACAGACAATAACTCTCATTGGTTTGACTTCTTCTATCCAATGCAATGTCATGATTGTTGCTATTAATTCTTCTGAGAAAACTGATAGGTCATCTGATAATCTGGCCACCTGCTTTACTCTAAACTCTGAAATTGCAAAGGCTGCTGCTATTTTACCCATCTCTGCTTGTTTAGATCCATCTCTAAATATCTGTACATATACAGTACTTGTCAATATAAACCAATCCTATTAATCCAATATTTCCTTTCTTATCCATGATTTGTTTCTATAATGTAGTGTCTACTGGGGGACAAAACCAATGAGGACCACTGAGGGACAAAACCATTTTTTATTTAACCCCATCTTTACCATACCGGTTATAGAGCCCTTCTTGCTGGATGATCTATCTGATGTCCCTGTAAATTTACCCAGTATGCCACTGCTATTCAATTCAATTCAATTTTTTATTTATATATCGCCAAGAACGGGAAGAAACCTTCAAACTTCAGTCATACATACATATATCGAGCTGAAGGAAACACATAGAATCTAATAATACAACATGTGCTGATGATTGATCTCATGTGACAGTTTCAGAGTATAAGAGGATTCATGGGCAGGTTGGTGAATTGTTCATCTGGGTAGGAGTGGACAACTGGAGGAGGTCATGAAGACTGCGGCATATGTAGTTAATGGAACTCCACAGGTCTGATATACAGCACTTCAGGCCATGAAGACTGGGCTGGTTGATGAGGCCACGACAGCAGATGTAGTGTGGAACTCCGCAGGTCAGATATGCAGCACTCCAGGCCAGCGGCTACTAATAGAAAATAAATTATAAGATTACAGAACATACATCTTGTATTGAGTTTTGTGTGATCTGTGAAGTACTCTGAACTAGATCAGCTGGGAATTCAAGTTTTTATCATTTTAAACATATTTTCGCAGATCTGGGTCCAGAAGTCAAAGTCAGTGGACAGGGACAGATCTGCTTCACATTTTGATATTGCTAGATGTATAGAATTGGTGGTTGATAGCAACTTATATATTTAAGAGAGGGTTTTCTTTTTTTTTGTTTTTGGTGCAAGTTATTTGATGTTGGTGCCGAATTGTGGAGGCTGTATACTAGTTTGGAGCACTGGAATTTTCTTTTTGATTGTCTTGATTACCTGTAAGTATTGGAGGAATTTTCCATTTATTATTTCATATGTGTTTCATAAGTAGGTTTTCCCAAGAGTCATGATGCTCCCAAGTGCTGAGATGAAGAGGGAGTAATTAATAAAGTTAGGTGCATCCTGTCCTCCTTCCAATTTTTTTTTTTTTTTTTTTTTTTTTGATGGGCAGCGACGCTAATTTTTGTCTTTTTGTTTTTTTGTAGAATTTTGTAATTGCAGAATCTAAGTTTTGAACCATTTTGCTGTGGGTTTGAAAGGGATCACGGAGAAAAGATAATTTGTGGTAAAATTTTCATTTTAAATGTCACTTTGCGATGGAATGCCTCTGGATTGTCCAAAGGTTTGTACGAGGCTTGACAACTGTGGTTTTCTACCTGCTATGGATTGGTTGCAGTCGCAATTTTCGTTTTGGTGAAATTTTGGAACAAAACACTAATAAATCTCGTTGTAGTGTTCTCACTCAGAGCGTAACAACTCTGATTCAACACCAAGTTAAACCTTGTCCAATGAAAACACAAGTCGTAGTGGAGTTGACTTTTTACTCTGAAGTGTTCAATGACATTTGGTGAAAACTGTAAATAAGCAACAAATATTACATTTTAAACAACTTAAAATATGAATTACTATCATTGTTAGCACCTTGAAATACTGTAATAATCTCCAGCAGAATGTTTTTAACATGTAAATAACATAGACAGAAGTGTCCTTTTAATTACAAATAAAATATATACCGTCACTATTTATTGTTTTTTAAGACATTAAACATCATGTTATATGTACTTACGGCGTTGCCTGTACAATATTTCTAAGTGGATGGCTTCAGAATACACTTAGCATGTCTGCCTCACTCTCAGTCCACACAAGCAACGAACATAAACAGGAAGTCGCAAACACTGGTGACCTATCAGGAAGTGATGTCATGAGTAACTCAACTGTCAAATAAAATCATCTCAATAATTTTTTTAACCTTTCTACTGTTATGTTTTAACTACAACACATATGAATTTAATATTTTAAATCCCACATTACAGATAAATTATATAAATGCCTTAGAGGCAACACACTTGTTTAACATTGGAGTCTATGGACAAAATCTTACTCCCACTGCAGTGAGGGCCGTTTTTAACGGGGAAAAAAAAGGTGCTCAAAGTACTCTGGTGGCCACATTTTTAGAGCTACAGAAATAAAAATTACACAAAAAAACAAACAAACACAAAAAAACATAGGAATTGTTGTTGGTTTTCCAATGGTGTGACTCTGATTCCTGTAGTTCCTATGGTTTGGACTCCAGGCTCAGCCGAATGAGGAGTGTGCCCAACATTCATGAACTGTTTGGTACAATCAGTCACGATCTATTAATAAAAAAGCAAGATAAGGTATCAGAGGCATTGTGTTGAATTGGATCATAACTCATTTAAAGAACAGACAGCAAGTTTGTGAAGATGGGTGATGTTTGTTTAGCATGCTTGGACATTGTCTGTGGAGTCCCCAGGGGTCAGAGTTGAGCCCTAAATTGTTTATTTTTGTATATTAATGATGCTTGTAGTGCTTCACAGAAAGTTAAGCCGGTGCTGTTTGCTAATGACGCAAATATCTTTTGTTCTGGGGACATTTTAAAAGAGCTACTTAAAGAAATGAACAAAGTGATGGTTTATTATGGTTTGACGGGAATACATGATCATTAAATTTGAACAAAACAAAAATAATGTTATTTGGGCGATCTGAAGAGCAAGTGCAACTAATGATAGATGGGGTGCAAATAGAAAGGGTTCATGAAAACAAGTTCCTTGGGATAATAATAGATGATCAAATCAGCTGGAAATCACATATCAGACATATACAGACTAAACTTTCAAGAAGCATCTCAATACTGTATAACGTAAAACAGATTTTAGATACCAAATCATTTCACAGCATATACTGTACGACTGTCTTACCATATTTCAGTTACTTCACAGAGACACCTGGGAAATTCTATTCTATTTGGGGCTGTATGGTTAGTTACGCTCAGTGGCTACTTTATTAGGTACACCTTGCTAGTAAAAGGTTGGACCCACTTTTGCCTTCAGAACTGACTTAATTCTTTGTGGCATACTTTCAACAAGGTGTTGGTTCCTCAGAGAGTTTGGGCCATACTGACATGACAGCATCACACAGTTGCTGTAGATTTGTCGACTGCATCTATGATGCAAATCTCCCATTCCACCACATCCCAAATGTGCTCTTTTTCATTGAGATCTGGTGACTGTGGAGGCCATTGGAGTACAGTGAACTCATTGTCATGTTCAAGAAACCAGTTTGTTTATAAAAGTATTTTATAAACATTTCTGTAAAAGTGAGCATGGGCTCTCTGCAGGCCTGCATGTTGAGTCCTCTCCTCTTCAGCCTCCTCACCCATGACTGCACAGCAAGATTCAGCTCCAACCACGTCAGGTTTGCTGATGACACGACTGTGGTAGGCCAACAACGTGTCTGAGGAGGTCAGGCAGCTAACAACATGGTGCAGACATCACAACCTTTCTCTTAATGCGGAGAAGACCAGGGAACTTGTGATAGACTTCCGGAAGATTTACAAAGAACAACAACATGCACCCCTAATGATCTACCACACTGCCATGTTGAGGGCCAGCAGTGTGAAATACCTTGTGTCCAGACTGCTGATGACCTTACCTCATCCTCGACCACCACAGGAGTCATCAAGAAAGCACAGCAGCAGATCCACTCCCTTCGTAGGCCCCTTGAAAACCGGCCTACCCACCTCACATCTCATCACATTGTACAAACCTGCTGCGGACTGCATCCTCATCTACAGTTTCACCTTGTGGTTTGCAGTTGCAACGAGAAGGAAAAAAGCAGGTGACCAGAACTGTGAAGACAGCCAGCATGATCATCAGTTCTCCACTTCCCTGCTTGTTGGAAGCATCTCCATCATTAAAGACTCACATCATCCCTCCCATCACATCTTCTCCCTACTGCCCTCAGGGAGATAATAATCATATCATATAATAATCAATGCCGATCAACACCCTCACTCACCACTTCTGACAGTTAAACTACAGATGAGAAACAATATTTAACAAAATTATCCCAGCTCAGTAGGTTCTGGTTTGTAATGCTGTAACAATGATGATGAGTGTTTGTCTTCCTCTCCAGCACTTTCACAGCCTGATGGTAGAATACCTGTACTGATTTTAAAGTTGTAAAAGAGGCCCGGCTAGCCAGACAGTATGACAGATGTGACATGATAATGGCATTAAAATACAGTTCTGCTGCTTTTGTTGGGTGAGTTTCTTATAACTTATTTGCAGCTTACTGCTTGGTTGCTGCATAATCATAAATGATCATATAGTTTCAGCAGAAGGTATTTAATAACAAAAACAGAAAGCACTGCAGAGGTGGCAGGATGACAAAAAATGCCAAAATGCTGAAGACTTAGACATAGCATGGAGACTAAATGACTAAAATGACACAATAGGGAAAAAAGGGAAATGCAGGGCTATATATACACAAGGCAGGAGATGACGAGATACAGGCGAAACCAATAAAGCACCATACAAATGATGGGAAAATAACAAAGAAACAGAGCAATGCTGTAAGGGTTATTGTAGCTTCCTTCCATGATCCTGGAAATACATCTTCTAGTGTCGGGCCGGGCTAGAGGCAGGACTCAGACGCAGAGCAGATTTAATAACAGTGAATCTTTATTCAAACCTCTTACAGAGTAAACTAAAAGTAACAACATAAAAGTCGCTCCAATGGGAGGGAAACGCTGTCTTAATGATATTATAATACCAAAGAATAACATAAATCAACAAAAGGCGCTCCAAAGGGAGGAAAACAAAACCACTATCTATTAAACCTAACTGACATCTAAAGGTGGGACTAAAAGGTTACAAAGACCTGCAAAAAAATGAGTGCCCTGATCACACTGAATTTGACAAACTCCACCTTAAACAGCAATGAAACATTGCAGGGCATTAATGAAGGTGTCTGTGAACATGTCCTCTAACATCTTGATGTGAATGGCTGGTGAGCAAAAACAGGTAAAGAGCAGGCCGTATCATTTATGTTGTTTTCTTCCCTGTGTAGTTGTGAAAGGGCCAAAGCAATCCATACCACAGTATGTGAAAGGAGGGGAGGGCTCGACGCGTTCCACAGGTAAGTCACTCATTCTTTGACCCTCTGCAGCTCTCCCGAGTTTGCGACAAATCACACACTGCTGAATGTATGATGCTACTGCTCTGCTCATTCCAGGAATCCAATATCCACTGGCTCTGATTTCATTTACTGTGAATCCTTTTCCTTGATGTTTTGTCCTTTCATGGTTATGAGTTATTTTATTTATTTTTATTTTTTTGTCTGCATTTGTCTGCATAGTTGAACACCACAGGGTGTCGACATTATATGAGTTTGATGCAGTTATATTCTTGCAGCTGAAAGCTTTATTACTTCAGTGCGTGAGTGTGACCATCACCAGCCCTCCCTGGGAACTATCGTTGATCTTTATTGAGTGTAGTAACCTTGTGTTTCAGGGAGGGCAGTGCTACACCTCAGTGAATAGAGGGGGAGAACAAAGGACAGAAAAGATGTGGAAGGATAGACAGTGGAAGAGAGGCATGTGGTGCTGGTAGGAACTGGTGGTGTGTAGGGTACAGGGAGGTGTTGTGTAGATCTCTGGAGAGATGAGTGAGTCCAAGGGGGTAAGGGTGTCCCAATAGAGGAGAGAAGTCTGCCATAGGGCATGTAG
This sequence comes from Mugil cephalus, assembly GCF_022458985.1. Lineage (NCBI taxonomy): Eukaryota > Metazoa > Chordata > Actinopteri > Mugiliformes > Mugilidae > Mugil > Mugil cephalus. Next base: position 24,370,915 of record NC_061785.1, on the reverse strand, counting down.
TGATAGAGTGAAGACAATAATCCAGCCCTTAATAGCCGGGACTCATCAATTCTTCTTGATGTGATCCAGCATGGGCTGGCAGGTGACAACACACATGCATGTGGGCATTCCCTAAATATGAGTGAGACCATTACCAGGGCCCAGAGTCAGGTCAGAAGCCCCAGCCCCCGAGAACCCCCAGCCCAGTGTGGGGCGCACGGGTAACAAGACCAGAGAACCACCGTAGCCAGGGGGCATGCCACACCCCAACGCACATGGTGAGTGACAAGGAACACCCCCAGACCGACCAAGCGAGCACAAGCTGGTGCAGGCCGGAGCGGCCCCCCACACCCCCCACACCCCCACACCCCGCAACCAGCGCAGCAGCTCCATGCCCCTGGTGCACCCAGGCCAGGGAGACCACAGGAAGAGGGAACCCCCACCCGCCAGGGAGAGACCCCAGCCAGTCTGACAAAGCCCAGCCAAGAGGACACCAGAGAACCTAGGTAGATACCCCGACCAACCTCGGTGGGGCCACAGACCACCTGTCAAGGTTCTAGGTCTGTCTTTTATTTTGTCATCATGCTTTGACGTTTCCTGTTTTTGTCATGTCTGTCCATGTCATGTTGTGTTTCCTGTTTTATTTTGTAAGTTCCTAGTTTCCTATCTTGTGCCTCCTTGTCTCTTGATTGTTTATTGGTTTCACCTGCGTTGATTGTCATGTGTTTCACTTGTGTCTTGTCATCCCTCAGTCCTCATGCGTATATATAGCCCTGCCTTTCCCTTTGTTCCTGGTTGCGTCGTTAATGTTACCTTCATGTCTTCATGTCATGTTCCATGTTTTCGCGTGTCCATGTTTCCACGTCATGTTGAACATTTCTTTAGATTTTTGGATTTTGGTTTTCCTGCTGTGCGCAGCGCCTTTTGTTTATTATTAAAAGCCTTTTTATTTGAGATCCTGCCTCATCAATAATCCTGCATCTGGGTCCTCACAACCCCCTCAACTACCCTACGTGACACCACCAGCCCAAGATGCCCCTGCCAGCTGAGGACCCGGCCCCCCGAGCCATGCCAAGTGATAATGAAACGTGACAGTGTCCCTATTACTGTGCTTCTTCAGTTCCTGATGAGGAAGCAAACCCCTACACCGTGACCCTGTGACCCTGGATGTGGTGTGGTGCGTTAAGACAGGGGGCAAACAGGAGGGTCGGGTGGTTCAGAGGACTGCAGCACACTACTGTCCTGCAGCCTGCCCTGACCCTGACCGAACCTGGGTGGACCCCCAAGGTGAGGTGCATTAAAAACTTGGGTTGGGTGTAGTTATGAGCTATTATTAATTCTGTCACACGGTCCTCTTTGGGAATGACAATTGGATGCTTGAGAGTCAGAGAGTGACAAGTGGTGGAGTCGTCCTCCCACCTTGAGGACATCGTCTGTGTCAATGAAAGCATCAAAGTGGTCTAATTTGTTGCAACGCTGTAGTTTATTACCTTTGCTCAATAATTTGATTTCCTCTTCATTATGAGACGTTCTGCACTTTCTCTTTCGCTCACTGTTGAAAGATCATGTGACCTTTTTAACACTTCAATTCTCAATTCTTCTCGGAGCATGTTACTGATGGAGACTGAACCCACTGCTAGGGTTAATTCGAGCCGTGGTATTGCAATCACTTTTGTTGGAGAAACATAGGCCTTTCCTATCACTAATGATCAGTGAATCTCTCCTTTCTTGTTTTTGGCTCTCAGATAAGAGCATTGCCCGTAACCACTGGTACTCGCATCTGAGAAGTGTTGTAATTCAGTTTCAACAACTTCTCCAAAGTCAGCAGATAAATAACAGCGAGTGTTTATTTTCTGTAGGTCGATGAAATCACTTTGCCAACTCTCCCACCGTGGTTTTAGCCTCTCTTGGAGGGGTTCCAACAGTCTTTTGTTTACATGAGGGAGGAAGATCAATGTAAATGTCTGAATTATAGCCTCTATCACGAAGTCCATCTACTCTTTCACTTTTCATTATCATACTCTCTCCCATCATTGTAGTGAGTTTCAGTGTACAGGGAAAGTGTTTGGTTGTAATTCATCACTAACGTCTCTCTCAAAGAAGGTGCTGTGGCTCTGGGTGTCCAACAGTGCATATACAAGCTGTTCTTTGGATGCAGGATACAGGGACGATCATGGAGGTGCTGTATGACTGACCCTCAATAGTAACACAGAGTGGGTTAGATGACACGATTTCATTTGTACAGTTTGTGTTCACATTAGCTCTAGATTTCCTTCTTTCCATTATTACAGGTCTGTCTTTCTCCTCATGCCCTTTGTAATTTTCATCATGTAGGCAGGTGGGATGCCTTCCCTTACACAGCTCACAGGTGTGACAGTAACAACATTCGTTAGCGCTGTGACCTGGTTTGACACATCCATAGCACAGTTTATTGTCTTTTATCAATGTTCGTCATTCTTCGAGGGAATTTTCCTTGAATTTTGAGCACTTGGACAGTTGATGCTTGTCGTCTTTTCACCACATGCAGGGAGGCTTTTCTTTTCCATAGTTTGACCTTATGTTTTCAGTGTTTGCATTTGTTGAGTGCTGAAGACGCTTACTTTGCTTCCCTTTGTTTCATTTGTGTTTATTTTGATGTAGGATGAGCTAGATGAATGTAGAGCATGCAGGGAAGTGATTGGATTACATACTATCTCTGCTTCTACTGACACAAATGTGGTGAAATCTTCAAAAGTGGGGAAGTCTCTACCTTCCATGAGAGCTATTGAGACTTGACAGTTCCAGCGTGCTGCTAGCCAATCTGGGAGTTTCTGCGTCAGCTTTTTCTTCTTTTTCTTCAAAATCATTCAAGATTTTCTAAACCTCTCACATGAGGCATAGCTTGGAGGCAGGCATTTAGAAAATCAGAGAAAGCTCTTCACCCTTCAGCATCCTTGGTTTGCACTTTTGGCCATTTTGACGGCTTGTCCCTGAAGGCCCTTTGAATGACAAATGGCTGCCCGAAGCGTTGGTAGAGCTTATTCCATGCATCTCTGTATGCTTCATCATCGTCTTGATAAAATGTGCCTTCAATACATTTATGAACAGGGCCACTGACATATTTCTTTAGATAATAAAGTTTGTCGGCTGATGAGGTGCTTTTTCTATCTATCAGTGACATGAATGAAGCTCTCCATTCAATGTAGTGGATAGGGTCTCATCCAAACACTGTGGGCATTGGCATGGGGAGTCTGTTAATGGTTATGCTGTCACTTGGGCTAAAGAGATGTCGTCAGTGGAGGGATTTGGTGGGACTATGGATGGGTGTCGGTGAGACACAAAGGGGGTGGCAGGGTTCTGCCTTTTGTATCTGCTGTCTCGTTGCCATGTAGGCAGACTGTTCAATTGCTGTGAGGGCTCACTGTCAGTTTTTTGTCTGATTTCTCTGTCGTAGCTTTCCAGTCTGACACGTGCTACTTCTCTGTCCCTTTCTGCTTGCAAACGCTCTAATTCAGACTCCATCATCCTTATTTTTTCTTTCAGCTTTCTTTCTTCCTCCATTATTTTACATTGAGCCTCTTTTGCAGCGAGCTCTGCGACTGCTTCAGCCCTCTTTGCAGCCATGACTGATGCTTCAGAGAAGTGACTATTAGTTGACTGAGAAGCATTCCCATATATGCAGTGGGCGTGGTTATGAGCAGGGGACTCAGGGAATTTGCGCCTTTCACACCATGCATCCAACACATCGTTTTTTCGGGATAATTCAATTGAATTCAGTTTTGTTTATACAGCGCCAATAACAATACAAATTTTGGCCTCAAGAACCAACCTCACCCCAGAACAAGTCTGTGTGTTACTCGACCTGTGCCTGACCACCACCTATTTCCTTCATGTCAGGCTTCCTTTCAAGAGTGCAGCAAAGGCTGGTGAAGCGAGCGAGAGCGGATTCTTTGTTGTTGGGGAGGTATGGCCGTAGTGTGCGAAAGGGAAGCGGAGCCACCAAACTGTTAGCATCATTCATAACCATCTCTCTGTCCATCAGCTGAAGAAACTGCCTGTCCTCAATGGATAGAGCAACTTCTTTATCACCCTCTGTTCTTACAAAGATCTTGCTTCCCAGTGAATGATCTACAGTATTCTGAACTGGGCTGTCAGTGGAATGAAACTGACTAACGTTTTGACAGCTGAGACGTTTGTTGCTTGGTCCCACTGTGAATGTTTCTTTCAAAACCAAATGGTTGGCACATGGGATACAAATGAGAGTGATGTCCATTCTCCAAAACATGAGTGTGGTATACGCTAGCTTCCTTAAGACTGTGTGCTGCACCTAGACAGACATCTCCAACTACAACCCAGCCAAGGTCAGGTTTTTGGGCATAATGGGCGTTGTTTGGCCCATCACGCTGGTCTCTTGCCTTATACACCTGTAAGACATCTCTGCCAAGGAGCAGGAGAATCTGTGCATCAGGATCAAGCTCAGGGATCAGGTGGCAATAGGCTTAGGATGGGGGTGGTGTTCCTCTCTGAAGACAAAGTCTTCAGACAAAGTCCACGAAGAATGAGAATGGTGGAAACTGCACTTGAGTCTGTATCTTGTACAAGCATATAGCAATTTCTCCACTATTGGGTTAACACCCCAAGATGTATCCAAATAACCAAGTCCAGGTAAGTAACCCTCTAGTTTTGCTGACTCCAACTCCTTTAGCAGATTACAATAATCTTCCATCCCTATGTAAATAATTCCCCTCGGCAGACATGACTACAGCTCTGCAGGCTTCTGTACATGTGACAAAAACATAGGCACATGGCAACCATGGGACAGCTCAACAATAGTGTTACGGCATGTGGCGCAAAGTGAAGTTAAATATATATGAGATACTTTGGGCTTACGGATTGGATCGGACAGGTTATAATAAAAAAATCCAATACCAGATCAAGGTCAAAATGACTGGATCGGGTATCGGACCATCCCTACTCATTATATCCCACCTAACAAACGCAAGATACCGGAGAGGCTTATGGAAAAGGGGAGAGCCAATGTTATCCTTTGAGAAATAGACAGGACAAAAGACACCACAGCCCTAATGTTTCTCTTAATAGAAACTTGGGGCATAAAAGGTAAAGACAATACAACCTGCTATCCTACGCTGATCAAGCACTGTTGAAAACAGCTCTACTTGACGCATATGTCTGTAAAAGTTCTCAGTCATCCAGGTCATGGTAATCCAAAAGGCTTTGAATAAGGTCAACTGGACTTGTAAAATTTCTTGAAGACATTTCTCCACTCATTCGAGTTGTAAGGGGAGATTCACAGTGGTGTTGAACACAGCGGATTATCACACAAAAATGAACAACCTCCTCAACAAGGACACATATGAGACGCTGAGACATGACCCAACCAAGCTCTACAAAACCAGACTAATAAACTACTTACAACAGCTGGAGAAGGCCATCAACAGACTCCTTTATTACCGTCTGTACCCAGGGGAAGCCACACCGTGTATTTATGGACTCCCCAAAATGCACAAGGAGGGAGCCCCACTCAGGCCCATTGTCTGCAGTGTAAATTCAGTCACATAGAACATCGCCAAGCATTTGGCCTACATCCTGTCTCTGTTGGTAGCTAACATCCCACACCACATCGAAAATTCCAGGGATTTTGTGAACAAAGTCAAGAACGTCACACTGGGCCCAGAAGAAACCATTGTGTCACTCACTGTTCACCTGCATTCCCACCAGAGAAGCCACGGATGTAGTAAGGAAAAGACTGCAAAAGGATGACACCTTGGCCTCAAGAACCAACCTCACCCCAGAACAAGTCTGTGTGTTACTCAACCTGTGCCTGACCACCACCTATTTCCAGTTCAATGGAGGTTTCTACAGGCAAAAACACAGCTGTGCGATGGGGTCACCAGTGTCACTGATCGTGGCCAGTCTTTACATGGAAGGAGTAGAGACCAGGGGCCTCATGTACAAAGACTTGCGTGGATTTCTCACTGAAACATGGCATGCGCTAAAATCCAGAAACTGGCGTCCACCCAAAACAAATCAGATGTATCAAAGTCCCCTGGATACAAGCACTTTTCGTTTGTACATCCCAATCAACGTGGAATTGAGCACACACGTAGGAGTGCCAAACTCCTCCCTTTCACCACCCCAATTTAAATATGCAAATTTATTTAAATAGGGCCTGCATCGCGGATTTTCAGCATGAGTAAACCGAAAAAAAGGAACTTCACCGAGTCTGAGGTCGAAGTGTTAGTAAATAAAGTGGAGACACGCAGTGATATTGTATATAGTAGCCTGTCGTCAGGCATAAACACAAAAATAAAGAAAAATGAATGGGAGCATGTGTGTGACACTGTTAATGCCGTGGAGCAGCGCGCACACGGAAATAAAAAAGAAATGGCCTGACTTAAAGATGGAAGTGAAGCTGAGGATTTTGGAACACTGCCGAAACGTGATCGCAATGGGCGGGGGGTCAGGAGGGTACTGACCCCCTCCAACCAGAGAGTGACCGTCATAGTGGGTAACGCAGCTCTTGCCGGAGTTATGGAAGCCCATTACAGTGACACAGATCATCCCCAAGGTAAATGTGTTAAACTTAGAAATATTGTCATTATACTGGTCATACAATAGGCTGTTCATAATACACAGAGCTTCTGCGTGAAACTGCCAGGATATTAAACACGCTGACTCATGTTCAATGTTCAATTTTTCTTTATTTCTATTTCTGACAATTCTAGACAATTTTGGCGGTGCCTCCATTGGCACTGCGCGCCGAACGACTCCATGCCAGCTGCTGACAGTCCACCCGAATGGCTGTGTCCTCACCCAAACTATGCTGGAATCACAAGACAATGTTGTAAGATCCGTGCCATCAATCGTTGTCTGGATCAAATAATAACCGTCCTTGGAGATATTAGCAACGCAATAAATGCACTTATAATAAGTAGCTAAATTGTGTCCTTGCCTCTTTACATGGTTGAAATGACATGGGTCCGTATCGCTTCCCGAGGTCCGGCATCCAGTTCCTCTGGAGGGGGCATGTGCTGTGGCAGTGGTATGCCATGGCAGTGTGCCACATAGTGCAGAACGCCACGGGGCATTACAATGCGACACACCTTCTCTGGTCATAGAGCAGCACTCCCTCCGACCTGTCCAAGTGGCGCCAGGGTCCCTTCAGTGGGCCGATTGTCCTCTCCACCACTGCCCAAGTTCGGGACTGGAGGTCAACAGCCACCTTCTCAGGGGGTAGCCACGGTAACCCTGGGGTCAAATGAAGGCAGAAAACATGCGAAATACATTTACTTTCCTTTGTTCATACACCATTTGAATTAATCAAACTAACTTTTTCTAGGTGCTTCAGTGGGAAACGAACACTTAGGACAAAACAACTTTATTAACAGATAAATTATTTACTCACAGAGAAGCCACCCATCGCGCACCATGCCAGCCTCCAGCCTGTTCCCAACCATGCTGTTGGTCAGAATGGATGAGTTATGCGTTGAACCACGATGTTAGTGAGCTGCATTTGCGCATCACATATTATCTAAACATTTATGGAATGAAAATGTTTACTGTTGACAAAAACAAATCCTGTAATGGCGCTTCTATAGCAATGTGTGTGCAGCCAATAGCTCCGATTACATTAGGGAAACCGGCTCTTGCTGTAAATTGCGCTTTAATGTTGGCCTGTTCAACAGCATTGTATGGGAATTTGATATACCTGGATGACATTCTGATGATGCAGTCCCACACAGCTGGCATGGCTCAGGTCAGGGTTGACCGACACACTCCCAACCGGTCGGCCAGTTCCCGTTGGAAAGCCCCTGTTGGCAGGAACCCCAGAGTAGTCAGCACCTGTGTGGGCACGGACAAACCTTGGCTCCGTGCTGTGTTGAACTCTAGGTCTGCAGCCCTGCGTACAGCTCCAGTAATACTGGCCTCGGTAAACGAAAACGACACATGAGCCAGTTGTCGTCATTTCCGAGTAGATCTTTGTGTTCTCTAAACACTCTCTGACGCCTAATGTTACCATTTGCGAGATCTTCTAACAAAGCCAAGGCTGCCATTGTTAATACAATTTTCTTCATCACTTTGCGCATGCTTTTATATCGACCCATGGTTACAAACATGTGTGTGTTAATTGCGCATTAATGTGTCTCTGATGTGCACATCCTCTGAGAACTACCTGATTTCCCATTATTGACAGTTCCTCAGCATCGCTTCTTAGTGTCGCCAAAGGAACAATAGCTGTGGAAACCGGCGTACGCCAGCCGTGATGTTGGTGGTGGTCACCACCCATTTCCACGGTCAATTCACTGTTGACACATCTGAATGCTGATGTTGACGTGGGCGTATGCCAGGTTTCTGGGCGCACACAACTTTGATACATGAGGCCCCAGAGCCCTGGACACCTTTACAGGTTTCACCCCCACCCACTGGTACAGGTATGTGGACGACACCTGGGTCAAAATCAGAACAGAGGAGGTGGAATCCTTCACACAATACATCAGTGCAGTGGACATCAACATCAAGTTCACCAAGGACATCAGCGGGGATAGCCTGGCCTTTTTGGACTGTTTGGTACATGTTGGTACAAGAAGAACGAAGCCTCAATATTGAAGTATATAGAAAACCCACGCACACAGACCAGCATTTGTTATTTGATTCCCATCACCCTCTGGAACAAAAACTAGGAGTCATCAGAACCCTCCAGCACTGAGCACAGACTGTACCCACAAAACGGGATGGCAAGGACCCTCAAAACATGTGGATATCCCAACTGGGCCTTTGTCGAAGGCACAAAAATATATCCCAGGGAGGACAGGAAAGAGGGACACAACAGAAGGAAGAACATCGCCATCCCCTATGTAGCTGAGTATCAGAGAAACTGAACAGATTTTTCGCATCACCGCATCCCAGTTTATTTCAGACCTGGCAACACACTAAGACTGGTCCACCCCAAAGACAAAACACCCAGACAAAAACCGGGTAATGTAGTGTATGCTGTTCGGTGTAGTGAGGAATGTACAGACTTGTACATTGGGAAACTAAACAACCCATCCACAAACACATGGCCCAACACAAGAGAGCCAGTTCATCAGGGAACGACTCAGCAATCCACCGCCACCTGAAGGACAAAGGACACTCCTTTGAAGATAACAACATCAAGATCCTAGCCCGAGAGGACAGATGGTTTGAGAGAGGAGTAAAGGAAGCCATCTATGTCAAAGTGGAAAAACCTTCTCTAAACAGAGGAGGTGGACTGAGATTTCATTTACCATCTATTTATAATTCAGTTTTGACTTCTGTCCCGAAGAAGTTTCAACACCATTCACACCTTGAGCCTTCAGGCTCCCACCAACAATAGGCTCGTTAGAGCTCTATTCATAGGGTAAGTAGCCTAGGCACACAGCCCCCCCCCCCATTCAACGACAGCAATTATGGAAATAGTGACCTCAGTTTCTGGTCAAGCAAGTTTCTGGTGGGTGTACACACAGAGTTTTCCTATTTAAACCTCAGTTTCCCACTAGTTTATCAGAACTTAAGAAACTACTCAGGTGAGTGGCGAAACGTCTTCAAGAAATTCTACAAGTACAGTTGACCTCATTCAAAGCCTTTTGGAGCCGTACTTGACCCCAAAGAGAGAGGCAATAACTGGAGAGAGAATTTTTGAAAGCTTTTAGTTCAGTGTTTTTCAACCTTTTTTGAGCCAAGGTACATTTTTTTTCATTGAAAAATGATTCTCTGTAGCCTGTATTAACAATGTAGTCATTCTTATTAAAGTGTCTTGAATATGAATCAAATAAACACAAAGAAAAAAGTACTTTATCATCTGTTATATTTCTTCTTTCAAATAAAAAGTGCACTTAACCACTTAAAAAATACAGCTTGAACATGAAATGCCACAACAATGTGGTCTTATAAGAGGAAGCAGAAAACTTCAAAGTGTTTTGCAAACTCTAATTCTGTCCAAAAGCATTCTACAGCAGGAATACAGAAATGTAGTGCTTATTCTGACAGAAGCAATAATATTTGGGAAAGATGTCACTGTTCCACACAGAGAAATTTGAAGAGTTGCTAGGTAGCTTTAAGGGCTCTCTCACTTACCTTTGAGGTTTTTATAGAGATGGCAAAAGTACCCAGATTCTTTACTTGAGTAGAAGTAAAACTACCTGTGTAAAAAACGATTTCAGTAAAAGTGAAAGTACTGATCCAAATATTCATTCAAGTAAAAGTAAAAAGTACAGGCTCTGAAATGTACTCAAAAGTATTATTAAAGGTAAAAAGTGCAAACTAATAACCACACAATAATTTATATGGAATCCATTTAATCAATTTTATCATTTTATAACACATACTAAACCTCCATCCTCATCTCTCTATGTAAACAAATCTACCAAATTGTTTGTTCAGCTTCAAGAGAAGAAGGTTTTCAAAGTTCTTGGAACATAGTTTAGCCCTCTTGGGTCTAAAAATTATTCCCACTGTGCTAAAAAGCCTCTCAAAGGTAGTGGTGTGTTTAGCTTGAGAGACAGGTGGTACACAGATAGAAATGTTTTCAGGATGTCCATGGTATCAGTTGGACTGGCCAGGTAGGACTCTAGTTGCTTTGTGTTACCGTCCCATTGATCCGTCTGCTTGATTGTTGAAAAAAAGTCCTCCTCAGACGACAACACCGACACAGAGTCACCTGACTGCCCTGCACTACTCTGCTTCTTCAGGTGGGTTTTGAAGTAGTTGAAGCCTTTTGGGGATACAAAACAAAATGAAGAAACAGAATTAGCATAAAAGAAGGGGATGGAGAGAGAAAAGAGGGGTCGAGAGCAAGGGCGGGCGAGGATACGAGGGAATAAGGGATGGAGGTATGGAGGAGGGGGAGGGAGTTAAGGGTTGTGGGGTTCTAAGTGGTACTTAGCAGGTGCAACAGTCGGTTAAGATCCACTTTGTGTATGTGAGCTTTTCTGGATGCTTAGAGCACACCTGTATGATTTGGCACCAAATTCAGTTAGCAAAGCAAGAAAAGAGAGACCTGGATGCTATATTTCTAGATCTGGCTAATGCATTTGGTTCAGTTCAGGCTAGTATGAAGGTGAAGCCGAGTAAGTCTAGGAGTATCTCAGTTGTTAAAGGAAAGGTAGTAGATAAGAAATTTGTCATAAATGAGGAGGTGATTCCCACAGTGCTAGAGAAGCCAGTGAAGAGTCTGGGAAGGTGGTATGACGCAAGTCTCAGCGATGTAGCACAGTTTGAGGGAATGAGACAAGAAATGATTCAAGGCATTTCAAGCAAAGACCGGTCAGGGCTCCCAGGAAAGCTGACATTATGGTGCATGCAATTTGGGTTATTGCCCCAACTAATGTGGCCACTGACAGTATATGAGGGCCCTCTGACAAAGGCTGAAAAATTGAAAGCTTGAAAGCTTGAAAGGATGATTAACTCATCAATTGGCTTGGTGGCTTGGTGTCCCACGCTGCTTAAGTGGTGCAGCCCTGTATGGGAAAGGCATACTGGAGCTCCCAGTAACTAGTCTAACAGAGGAGTTTAAGTGTGCTAAGGCTAGACTGGAGATGACTCTTACTCAGTCAAAAGATCCAGTAGTCAGGCGTACAGCCCCCATGGTTAAAACAGGGAGGAAATGGAACCACAGAGACACGGTTCAGGAGGCACAGGCTGCCCTCAGGCTTAGGGATATTATGGAGCATGTGCAGCAAGTTTGTGGAGGCCCGGCCCTGTGTGCAGGGAAACCTCTGTGGAGCAAGGCCTCTGCAGCAGAGAGCTGTGGAGCATGGAGGCTAGGAGGATAAGATTTATGATGGGGCAATTTATGATGTGCTGCCATCTCCCCAAAACCTAAACCAGTGGTTAGGGTAGGATGCTGCCTGCCCACTTTGTTCTTGTGTATGTCTGCTTAGCCACATTTTGACAGGTTGCAGGGTTAGTTTCTCCCAAGGGTTGATACACCTGGCATCACCACCAGGTTCTGAAATACTTAACAGCTGCAATTTAGGAAAAACGGATTGAAGTAAATTCCTCATCCGCTAGAAAGGAGAGTAAGCATATTATGTTTATTCAGGAGGGAGATAAGGCCATACCAGCGAGAATCAGGCATAGTGTAGTGCAGCTAAGTATGGGCGGAGCCTGGGAGCTGAGGACCGATTTAGATGGCGGTTTGAGCGTCCCACAACAGATAGCCGTGACCATCAAAAGACCGGACTTGTTGTTGTGGTCTGAGAAAGAAAGGATAGTGTATTTTGTGGAATTAACTGTCCCGTGGGAAGACAGAGTTGAAGAGGCGAATGAGCGCAAGAGAGATAGATACGCAGAGTTGGCATAGGAAGCAGAGCAACGAGGCTGGGGTGCCCGGGTGCGCCTAGTGGAGGTCGACTGCTGTGGATTTGTTGCGAAATCTGAGTGAGTTGGACATTCATGGAAAAGAACAGAGGGTTGCTGTAAAGAATATGTCTCTGGCAGCGAAGTAAATGAGTCAGTGGTTGTGGCTATGGAGGAAGCATGCTAACTGAGCATGCTTAAGGTAAGGCAAGCTATATACTGTCAATAGGTAGCAGTTGTAGTAAGATTAATTTAATGTGTTGGTTCAAAGGCACACGTTGGCGTGGTGGCTGCATTGACGGGGGTGACTCCGGGACGCTGGAGCTCACTGTTAAGCCTTCTTGAGTTGTGGGCCTAAGTTAATGAATCATCGGTGAAGGGAGGTGCCCACTTGAAAACTCCAATGATGTGCTGCACACTGCACACTGCCTACTGTTGCTAATTGTATCTCATTTCTGACATAGGCAGAAGGTAGAGATGTCTGGTTCGAGTGTAGTCGCATTCCCATCATCTCTATTACCTACTGCTGCTGGCTAGGTTAGTTAGTAGCTGACCACTGGTCTGCTGGTTTGTCCAGTTGGACCAGGCTTCTAAAGGAGTTTTACCTTAGATCATGGCACAAGGGACTGTAACATCTCGTCCTGTGTATTAATTGTCTTTCAGCTCCAGAATGACACAAACTCACTCCCACGCTCTTTCGTTCCAAGTGTGAAACTGCAGGCTCGAGGTTGCTGGATGTCCTCCTCAAGGTTTTCTGTAAGTTCTGTTCTGTAAGTTTTCTGTTGTGCTCATTTTTTTTTTTTTTGTTTTGTTTTGTTTTCCTCATTCATGAAATACTAAAATATACATATGGGGAACAGGTAATCCAAAACGGCTAAGCTGCTATTGGTGCATTTTTTTTTACATATTTTATTTTATTGAAATACTGGAGAATGATTATTTTTGTCATTTTACGTTCTTATGCTTTAATTTGGTACTTGATGGTTTACATGGAGGAGTCCACAGGCCAACTCTTGAAAGAATATTGAAAGAATAAGTTGAACAATTGGTCACCAAACATCCAGCACCAATACTCATTTCACACTCTAGTGGTTAATGGTAAAAGACCGTATTTCTGGCCAACTCTTAAGAATTCATACACTTATTTAGACAAAATTTCATACAAATATCTTGGTGGAGGCACACAACCATATAGTGGTAATTCTAAATACAAATTTTTGTGTGTATGTGTAATCATTTTCCTCTGTGTAAGAATGTAAACTCTGTTTGGGCATTCGTTTTAGAATTTTGAGGACTGCTGCAGAAATAGAAGAAGCTAACTATTAAACATTTTAGTTCTTCCATCTTGATCTTAGTTCACCAGATTTCTTGAGAATCAGAAGAAATTGTAAATTACAACCAAAAACTTTGAAGCCATTAAGTTTGGACAGACATGCCCAACATTTGATTTTTTATTTATTTTGATTTTATCAACAGAGGAACGACTTAGAGTATTCAAATGTTTTTGAATGTGGCCATTACATTTCTTGTCTAAAACGTAATGTTCAATTAACACTGTTTTTTCCATTCAATTTTATTTATATAGCCCCAATAATAGTGTTGGCCAACATTTTGGTATCGGTACCGGTACCAATATGTATTTCGATACTTTTTCAAATAAAAAGAGAGCACAAAAAATATCATTACTGACTTTATTTTCATAGAAAATCTTACAACAAGAACCCAATTTTAAAATAAATAAAATAAAAAACAATTCAAAACACTAGGCCTTTCTTTTCTAGGTCCTACTTAAGGCCATCTTAAGTAGGACCAGTGTCTTTAAGTGGTATTTTACTGTGCTGTAGTCTATAACATATTAAATGGCTAAATGTGTATGTAAAAGTTTGTTACTTTATAAAGATTATGCATGCATGCATTTTACAGCTCTGGAAAAAAAAAAGGGACCACTACAGATTTATTGTAAATCACCATGTCTACATGTATGGCAAAGAGTTTAAATCACTGTGAGAATACAATAAGAACTCAGTGTACAGGTCTGGGTGCTTGTCCTTAAAGTGCTTGGCTAAGTTGGAGATGTTTCCACCCTTAGCCAGGCATGTTTTAAAACACTGTTTTCATAGCGGTGTGTCGGCGTTAATTGCCTCGCCATGCTCACTTGTTTTCAAACCGAAGTAGTGCCATATCGCACTTTGCGTCCCCGCTTTGTCCACGAGTAGCGGCGTGGTGAGCGTTGCAGCAGCCATTCTCCTCTCCGTGCTCCTGTCTCTCTCTCTCTCCCTCTCTTCCCCCACCTCTCTCTCTCGTGCATGCTCTCCAAGCTTTCCTGCTCCTCCTCCACACTGCTTGCTGCTTCCTCTGGCTTGCTTGCTTTTTCCTTCTTCTTCTCTTTTTTTTTTTTCTCCTCAAGCTCTGCTTGCTCCTCTCAGCTCTAGTTACAACGGGTGACGCCTCACGACGAGCTGCAAGTACTGGTCCCATCCAAATGCAGTATATTACCATTTTAAATGCCTCAGTACTCCAGTACCAATTTAGTACTGGTATACTGAACAACCTTACCAATAACAATACAAATCGTCTCAAGACGCTTCACAAAAACCAGCCTGCAACCTCCAGAGCAAGCCTGAGGGCGACGGTGGCAAGGAAAAACAGGAAGAAATCTTGAGCAGAACCCAGCTCATATGGAGGGACCCATCTACTGAAGGCTAGCCGGGTAGAAAAACAGAGAGGATAGAGAGAAAAGAAGAACAAAAGAAACAAGATAAACAAACTTCTGTCATAGATATATACGTCAAGCTGAAGGAAACACGTAGGATCTAGGAATATAACACATAACTGATGATCTTATGTGACAGTTCGTGAGTATGACAGGAATCGTAGGCAGGTTGGTGAATTGTTTATCGAGGTAGGAGCGGACAACTGGAGGAGGCCATGAAGACTGGGTCAGATGTAGTTTATGGAGCTCCATAGGTCTGATACACAGCACTCCAGACCATGAAGACTGGGCTGGTTGATGAGGCCACGGCAGCAGATGTAGCTTAGGACTCCACAGGTCAGACATTCAGCACCCCAGACCAGAGACCCTCACAAGAAGATGGAGGGGTAGGGGAGGGGAAGGGAGAGAGTGGGACACAGTGGTTAGTAATAGAAAATAAATTATAAGAGATCGAAAATAAAATGGAGGAAGAAGGGGGGGCATGTCCTCAGTGCATCATCGCCCTGCAGCCTAGGCCTATAGCAGCATAACTAAGGGATGGTTAAGTCCAGCCCTAACTATAAGATTTGTCAAAAAGGAAAGTCTTAAGTCTGACCTTAAACGTAGAGACGGTGTCTGCCTCCCAAAACCAAACTGGGAGCTGGTTCCACAGGAGGCGAGCCTGATAGCTGAAGGCTCTACCTCCCATTCTACTTTTAAAAACTCTAGGAACTACAAGTAGACCTACACTTTGAGATCGTAGCGATCTGTTGGGACAATATGGTTCTATGAGGTCTTTCTGACAGGCCTCTCAAGGCCTTGTATGTAAGGAGGTTGATTTTAAATTAAATTCTAGATTTTAAAGGGAGCCAATGAAGAGAAGCTAAAACTGGGGTAATATGATCTCTCTTGCTAATTCCTGTCAGTGCTCTTGCTGCAGGGTTTTGAATCAGTTGGAGGCTTTTTAAAGAGCTATTTGGACAGTCAGACAGTGATGAGTTACAATAATCCAGTCTGGAAGACACAAATGCATGAACTAGTTTTTCCGCATCTCTCTGATAAAGGATGTTCCTAATGTTGATGATATTACGAAGGTAGAAAAAAAGCAGTACTGGTCACCTGCTTTATGTGAGAATTAAAGGACATATCCTGGTCAAATATAACACCAAGGTTTTTCACAGTAGTACTGGAAGCCAAGGTAATGCCATCCAATGAAACCAGATGATTAGATGAAGAATCTCTGACATGTTTAGAGCCAAATACAATGACTTCTGTTTTGTCTGAGTTTAAAAGAAGAAAATTACAAGTCATCCAAGCCTTTATGTCTTTAACGCATGCTTGGAGTTTAACTAGCTGATTAATTTCATCTGGTTTCATGGCTAAATATAGCTGGGTATCATCTGCATAGCAATGGAAGTTTATGCCGTGCTTTCTAATAATATTGCCTAAGGGAAGCATGTATAATGTGAATAATATTGGTCTTAGCACCAAACCCTGAGGAACTCCATAGCTTACTTTGGTATAGAAGAATTGTTCTTTACATGGAAAAACTGGAATCTGTCTGACAGATATGACTCAAACCAGTCTAATGCAGTTCCTGTAATCTTGATCACACTTTCAAGTCTCTGTAGTAGAATATTGTGATCAATAGTGACAAATGCACTGAGATGTAGCAGGACAAGTATAGAGACAAGTCCATTGTCTGAAGTCATGAGGAGATCATTGGTAACTTTAACCAGAGCCGTTTCTGTACTAGATGAGCTCTAAAACCTGATTGAAACTCTTCTAACAAACCATTCTTGTTTAAATGATCAACCAACTGATTGGCTCAACACTTTTGAAAACTTTAGAGATAAAAGAAAGGTTGGAAATTGGCCTATAGTTAGCTAGAACATCTGGAACAAGAGTGTTTTTTTTAAAAAAGTAATGGTTTAATTACAGCAGTTTTAAAAGACTTGGGCACATATCCTGCTACTAACAATAACTTTATCTGATTTAATATGGAGGTATCAATTAATTGAATACCCTACTTCAGCAATTTAGTTGGGATGGGGTCTCGAAGACTAGTTCATGGTTTAGATGCTGTAATAACTGAAGTGAGCTCAGGAAGATCAATTAGAAAGAAAGAATCCAAATATTGACTAGGTCCAACAGAGGTTTCTAATGCCACTGTACTTACATCTTTGACAGCTGGAGGGGTGCTATGAATTTATCTCTAATGCCAACAATTTTATCAGTAAAGATCCTCATGAAGTCATTACTGCTCCGGGCTGAAGGAATAGATGGGTCAGCAGAGCTGTGACTCTTTGTCAGCCTGGCTACAGTGCTGAAAAGAAATCTGGGGTTGTTCTTGTTTTCTTCTATTAATAAGGAATAATATGCTGTTCTAATCTTACGGAGAGTTTTTTTTTTTTTTTTGTAAGTTGTTAAACTATCTTTCCAGGCTATGTGAGCTTCTTCAGAACATGTGGAATGCCAAACTCTTTCCAGCATATCGTCACTGGTCAGATTGGGCAGGGGACCAGAGAAAACTATGGAGTCCGACATAGTTTTAGCAAACTTACACACCTATTCAACATTAAGTTTAGTGACCTCCGACTGCCGTAAACGTTGGCATTACTGCCTACATGAATAACATTCATACCATACTTAGCCTTACCCAGCAGTTTCAGATAAGATTTGGTGTCGCCCGCTCTGGCCCCTGCAATGCATCTAACTATAGTCGCTGGTTTCTCTAACGTCACGTTCTGCAAAATAGAGTGGCCAGTTACCAGAGTTGTTTTTTCAGCGGGTGTATCACTGAGTGGGGAAAATCTGTTAGAAACGTGAAGCGGTTGGTGGTGTTCCGTGGGCCGGGTAAGACTATGCTTCCTTTGTACTGTCACCCAGCCGCCCTGGTTTCCCAGCTGCTCGGGAGCTATGCTAACAGGAGCTGTGCTTGGTCGGCCTGCACCAGTTACAGGGCGCTGGCTAGCTATTGGGTTTTGCATGGTGCGGAGCCGTGCTTCCAATTCAGAGAGCCTCGCCTCCAAAGCTACAAATAAACTACATTTGTTACAGGTACCATTACCACTGCAGGAGGCAGAGGAGTAGCTACACATGTAGCACAACAAGCAGGAGAGAGAAGGAGAAGCAGAGGGAGAAAAAGTGGCCATAGTTAACCGCTAAATACACCAAAGCTGATTAAACTGAGAAGAAACATGAGATTAACCATGTGCTACAGAGGACAGGTGGTTGGGTAAACTCAAAACACGAGTTTCACCTCTTATACAGAAAACGTTTAAAAGAAAATTCACAGAAAATGAATTTTCTTCGCTGTGGTATCTCTGCGCTCCTCGTGCACCTGTATTGGGTGTGAATGAGTGACGTGCTGACTGAAAGATGTCTTCTGTCTCCATTTATACCTTTACTAAAATGTGTTGTATTCATGTTAATGTGTTTTTAAAGAAATTTAAATTTGTGTGGGATAATTCAAAATATATATATATATACAAAATGTCTAATCAATCAAAGATTTAGCGTACCTCCATGAACCCCCTGTTACAGACCTATGTTCTAAACCTTTCCTTATCTTTATGTACCTCCTCCTTGTACTCCTCAAGATTCAGTTTCAGTACCATCAGGCTACTATTCTTCTCCTTAGCAAATAGCAAATAACTTATTCCGTTTCTCCACAATGCCAAATCTTTCCTTACTATGATCTCCCATTTTCTCCACCTTACTCCAACTGTCCCTTTCAGCTTATCTAGCACACTAGCCAAGTCATTATTGATGTCCTCCCACTTCCTACAAACAAAACAGTACAAAAACAAAACAGGGTATATTTAAAAACAATAATTAAGCACACTGCTGCATCACTGACACTAGAATCTTAGCACAGGTACTAAACAGAGATGGTGAAGGTGGATGGCACTCTATGAACTGATCAAGATCAGAGTTGCCTATACATATACACATATATATATATATATATACATACATATACATATATATATATATATACATATATATACATACATATACATATATATATATATATCCATACATATACATATATACATATATATATACATACATATACATATATATACATATACATACATATACATACATATACATATACATACATATACATATATATACATATACATACATATACATACATATACATATACATACATATACATATATATACATATACATACATATACATATATATACATATACATATACATATATATATATATATACATATATATACATATACATATATATACATATATATACATATATATATACATATACATATATATATACATATACATATATATATACATATACATATATATATATACATATATATACATATACATATATACGTATAATATATACATATATATAATATACATATACATATATATATATACATATACATATATATATACATATACATATATATATATACATATATATATACATATATATACATATACATATATATATACATATACATATATATATATATATATATACATATACATATACACACATATATATATACACATATATATATATACATATATATATATATATATACATATATATATGAGAAAACTTTGTGTTTAACAGAGATTTAGAGACCCCCAAATAATGCAATCACTGGGTCAGGCTCAAACACACAGCTGTACATGTCAGAAGATTACTTAAATATGTTACACCAAAAATTATATAGTTTGGGACATGCCCAAAAGAGGTGGGTTAGAGAACCCTCTGCAGATTTACATCAGTCACATAGAGAGGAAATGGTGGGAAAGATTCTGTGCAGTTTGGCTTTTGAATAATGAAGCCTGTACATCACCTTAAATTGGATTAACTGGTGCCTGGTGTTAATAGAGCAAGATTAGGTCTTACCACGGCCCTCCTTCCAGACATCATCTCCAATCTGCATTCCCAGATCCTCCTCCCAGGAGTTTTTCAAAGAGTGTGCGGTATAAACCGTCAAAGAATATATTTACAAAGCTGAAAACCAATTTCTTGGATTCAAGTGGACCCAACAAAACATTATAAATCATTTTACCTTCTAGAAGAGATTCAATCCTTGGTTTCTGATCACTGATCTTCTCCCTCTTTGGCTGCCTGCTCTCTCTGTCTGCTGCCATGCTAGTATCTGAATCAACATTAGGGGTGCTGATGTCCTGCGAACTGTGGGTTACTTCTCGTCACTGGAATTCAATGGACTGACTTGCGTATGTGACCTGTTAGTCCTCATGAGGTCGTAATTATTAGTCAGCACAAGTTTGCTGAAAATTTATCTTAAAATGTACCCCTGAACAGAACTTCCAAAGAGCAAACTGCTGACTGCTTTCCTACTCTGCATTTTGAGCATGCCACTAATTGCTTTTTCATAACCTGCTTTCTTCCTTCGTTTTTGTGCAAAAAATATTCTGTTCTCCATTGGCTCCACGTGTACAAACACAGAAAGGGAGTTCGCACTATAAAGCCTGCTGTTACTCCATACTGGGTGAGACATTCTCTCTCTCTCTGTGTATGTCTCCTTGCAGAATAATTGCAATAAACCAACAAAACTGATCACTGGTTTCTTTGTGACCTTGTGTACATCTCGCTCTTGCAATGGTCTTTTTTGTCCTGTGGAGGATAACTGTCATGATATATGGATCATTATAATAGAAGAGAGTGTCAAATTAGGCCACACCCCCATTTGAGTGAAAACAAAAGTGTCCTTTTCAATTTTATTTATTTTTTTGTTAACATCGTGGTAGTTCTTTTTGCCAAAGGTGATTTTTTTTTAAAGAAAATTTTATTTCAAACTCAAATCCCATAATGTTCCTTTTACACTGTGTAACCTAAATTGTTACGTTGTTACCATTAAGGTAATTTTCTTTTTTACATAAAACATTCTACTAATCACCAACAGCAAAAGTTCGATTAATTTCTGAATTTTAACCCTTTATATGCCAGTGTTTGTGATGGCACCACAAATTTTTCGAAAAAAATAAAATAAAAAATATTGAAATATTTTCAATAATCGAAATGCAAAGTGGATTTTTCTTGGGGAAATTATTAAAGCACTGGACATGTCAATGATCAATAGCAACTTTGATTTTGATGGATTATTTTTTTTTTTGGACACCTTAGAGCTGGGCCATTATTGATAAGAGGAAGCACTAGAGAAAACAACAAAACAGAACATACAAGGGGGGAAAACAGACACGGCAACAAAACAGACAGGTGATGCTACCATATGTCACCGAACACCTCCAGATTGCCATGAGAAAACACAACATAAGCAAAACTACAGCAAATACTTGTACACTCCAATGACAGAATTGAACTAAACAAATAAAGAAATGCCATATATGACAATGTCAGTCGTGCAATAAGATATACATCGGGGTAGACAGGGAGAAGTTTCACGAAACCAAAAACATAAAAACGAATGTGAGAACGAGAGGAAAAAAAGACAAGTGAAATACAACTACAAATCAGCCATAATCGACCACTGGAAAAGAGAAAACCATATTGTGGACTGGGACAAGGCCAGAGTCATCTGCAGAGTAGACATTGGATCAGAGATGTAAATGAGATCAGGAAGTGGGGCTCCAGGACAAGGGGGCCTTCATGCTCTCGCACAAATAGAGCAGGGTCCTGGAGAGGCGGACAGCAGCGGGAGGCGTGACTATCCAGTCAGATTTTCAAGGTGTCAAAACTTGACAGGATGGTTACACCTCGGTAACATCAACCGATAAGGATGGATATCGTTAAGGTACTTATTGAAATTATACACGTGGAATCCATCCGAATCCATAATGCTAAACAACATTAATTTGGTATGTAGCAGCAGAGGACATCAAAACCAGAATTGTAAAATGTTTTAAATTAATATATTTTGTCATAGCTTACCTGGCCAAAATCCTAATAGTAATTGCATCATGTTTTAATGGATACGATTTGTTTATCTTTGAATGATGAGGTCCTAAAACTAATAAAAAAAAATATTTTCAGGTTAGATATTCCGACTTCCTCCCACCGTCTGAAGACATGCTTGTTAGGTTAACTGTTCTAAATTGGCTACAGATATGAGTGTGAATGGTTGTCTTATAACAAATGACAGTATCTCTGTTTTGTGGGTGAAACCTGCTTTTATGTGCTTGAATACTGCAAGGACTTGAGATCTCTGATGCATCAGAGGGGCAGAGCTAAGCATGCAGGTATTAAATTAGATGATTTATTGTCCTGGTCATTGTGTTGAAGATGGGAAAGGGCATTGCGATTGCAAGGAAATGCTCTGCTTATATTCCATCCTGTATTATGAATGATATAGTGCGATCATTCGTTTTGTCGCATCTGGAGCAGTTTTCGCCATTTGAATCATGACATTTAAATTCTTCAGTTAAAACCCAGAGTGACTCTACAAAAACCTTCCACCCAGATTGAAGCGGGTAAACTTCTGAGCCTGTTTCGCTCCTATCTCAGCCACGTACAGTGCCCCAGTCTTCAGGTCCAGGTCTAATAGGTGTGGCTTCACCTCATCGGCCAGCTGGATCACACTGACCACTCTGCATTGCCCAATCAAACCCACCGGTGGGGCATTCAACAGTAATATCTGATTGGTATTGAGCTGGACAACAATAAAGTATTTCTTGTCTGGGGTCAGGCGGATTGAGAAGGGTGCATCCTCTGTGAAGCAGCTTCCCCATACCCCAAGCCATTCCCCAGTGATGGAATTAAAAACCTGGATCCTCTTGTTTCCCCTGTCTGCCACCCACACCCTCTGGGTATTGTCCACAGTAACACTGTGGGGGATGTAGAAGTGTGCCAGGCCTTGTCCTTTTCCTCCGTGGATCCACAGCACCTCCAGTTCTTTGGACAGCTTGATTAGGCGGTTGTTTATCCCACCATCACCATCTACAATATACACTTCCCCAGAGTCGTGAACAAAGATCTCAGCTGGCTGGTCAAACTGCAGAGGGTCCAATCCTGAGCCTGCTTTCCCTGGTGTACCAATAACCTGACACATACAAGAAAATATTCAACTACTGTACATGCATTGTGTAGTAGCAGCAATCACTGTATAGCAGCAAAGCATAAAGGGGAGGTTCAGGGAGCAGTACCACAGTTGAAAATTAAGACTACACAGACACATCATCCTGTGCAGAGTGTTTTAAAAAAATAGGGTGTTATGTTAGAGTGTTCAATTCAATGCTCCAAAACTGAGAGCATTGAGAATGAGTGTACAATTGCGATCTGGTGTGTCAAACCCAACATAGTATTCTGCCCAGTGTTCTTATCATTTAACTGTAACTTTATGAGCACTGCGTTGTACTGCTACCCAGGTATTGCCCATACACCGAACTAGTATTCCAAAAGGAAAAAGGCTCATTGATTATGCTGTAATGTAGAAAACTGACCTTAGAAGCAGGGCATAGGCACACAAGTCAGTATTCTTAAGAGTTTCGTGTAAATGTGATGTGTATGCTCCACAGTGCTGCAAAAGAGTGCCTGGTTTTGTCCTTTTAGTTTCTGCATGGAGAGGCAAATTTAAGCCGAGTGCAGCACCACCACTGTTTGCAGTCCCGTCTGTGTTGAGGGGAATTCAATTAAATTAAATTTTACTTTAATAGCACCAATAATGAATTGTCTAAGGAGCTTTAAACACCAAGCGCAAGCACTAAGGAGATGGTGGCGAGGAAAATCTCTCTTTTAACAGGGAGAAATTTTACACGATATAAATGAACATGATAGAACCACAGGACCTGTAGGTTCAGGCAGCTTTGGCATATACTGTATCTTAGGATGCTTTCATACCTACTTTGATTTGTTTCATCGAATGATTGTCACACGAGCCCAAATGAACCAAGCTGGCAGGAACACACTCCCAGCTTTGGAAAAAGGAGCTGAAACACCATATCTCCCCTGACATTACACATGGACTGCTTATAACTATATAATCAAGCAGTTTATGATCCAGAATAGGTTGTTGCATACATGTTTTTTTCCTAAAATCCACATATCAGTAGTTTGTCTTTATAACTTTGTCTAAAGTGCACAGACCAAACCAAGACTAGATGGAACATCATAACGTATTACTCCCTGAATTGAATTTAAACTTAATATAGATGTGAAAGCACCCTCATACTACACACAACATACTTCAAAAGTAACAAAACTTGTAGAAGCAACCTCTTCCATCACCAAATCAAAACCTTGAAGAAACAGTCACCTGTAGAAGCCTCCCTGATGGTAAGTACTGTTTGATGCAGTGGCCAAATGGGCCATTCCCCACATCTGTGATCCACACAGTGGGATTTGATGAGGCTGCACCTGCTAAAAATATTCCATGAGGCATCTCGAGAGTAGTTGTGTTCCAGGAAAGGAGGAAATCTCCATCTGTGGTGAACACCATCACCTTGGGCACATTGTCACCTAGAGTAAAGGAACACACAGATCAAATTCTGTAATGCACAGGCTCCACATTTTCACATCACAATATACCTGTACAAGATAATATACTGTATGTTATCATATCTTCATTTTCATTGTTCAGACTAATGTATACTATGCTGTCCAGGTGACACTGAATCTTACCTTAAACTGCTGGCTAAGGCTAAATATTAGGGGTGTAACGATTCGTTTTAACAACGATTCGATTTGATTCACAACTTGTGGTTGCCGATACGATTCAAGGACGATTTTGGTTCATTTAGAATGATACGATCCAAAACGATTCAGTGACTTGAAATCGATTCAGTAACTTTTTAGCCAAAAAGTAAACCACAATGACTGAAATAAATACCTACTCAGCAGTGGCGGTCCTAGATCAGAATTACCAGGGGGACCCAGGTGGGGCGTGTGTTTTTTCAGGGGTGCACATATAAGGACAAAACAGGGCAATATTTAAGTGTTCAAAATGTTGAGTTCAGTTTATTTAAACCCAAAACAAAATACACTACGTATTAATACAATAAGACAAACATTCTTTGTCTCAATAAACATAAAATAATGCGCTCAATAAGCCTTGAAACCATGTGTCTTTTTAGTAAAATAAGATTTCTGGTTTTTTTCACAGCATGAGACTTAAATGTACAATCACACTATCTTGATTTAAATCACACTCATCATTTCACTCTTTCTTTGTGTACAGTAAGGAGGAAAATAGAAAGATAAAAGAAAAAAGGACACAATGTCCTTGTGGCTCCATTTTATGATGATAGGCTACTAAAAAGAAAATGGAGAGGATTGTAGCATCTACTCTCAGAAGGCCATTCAAATTTTTCATTAAACAAGTAGGCTACATGCTGTTGATTATTTCACCCATTTCCCAAGCATCACATCATGTTTACTGACTTCAATAGCTGCTTATTCACAAACATAACAGACCAAGCCGTGATTAAGCACAATAAAAACGGATTTCATCATTGTAGTGAACAACAGTAAAACACAATGTTATGTCGTCACTGACGATCCGAAACTGAATCATTTTCCAACCTTCTCCTCTTTGCAGTAGTCCATGCAGGGCTGCTGGCTATTCGCTTTCACATCCAAAGTTCCAAATTCGTGCTGCCCGTCTTCCAGAAGTGGGTAACACTGTGTGTGTAGCACTTCAAAGAGTCCGTGTAACGCTCTCTCGCGTTAGTTCCGATCTTAAGGTAGTAGTCCCCTACCACCTGACTACCACCGCCACTTCTTAATCTGAATCGGGTATGGTTTAACGCCTTTATCATTAAAAGTGCTAAAAAAACACACATCAAGTCTGACGTGCTTACATCCAATGAGTTATTTCCTAGTATCGATACAATCGATTGATTGCCTTTTGAATCGATATTAGATCGATGTATATCGTCCAGAAGGCCAACTTGCCGAGCACAGATCAATGTAATTGGATCGTAGGAAAATAAATCTATTCATCGACGTAGTGCATGAGTCGTTACACCCCTACTAAATATGGTACAATTGTTATTCCCATTAGCAGTAATGACACCTGTTTAGGCCAATCGGAAGTCCCTAAACTTAATGTGGAATTGGTGTGTAAGTTTGCCAAAAGTGTGTTGGACTCCATAGTTCTCTCTGGACCTCTGCCCAGTCTAATCAACAATGACACGTTCAGATGCATGACACCATTCTGTCGATGGTTATCTAGGTGGTGTCCATCAAACAACGTGGTCTTCATTTGCTGCATTTCAATTACTAAATCACAATCACTAAATAAAAGTGATATTTCTGAAATTTCAATGAAGTACAATTGTGCTTTGTAAGTGTTTCCAGGAACAGCTGGTATAAATGGGCTAAGTTTTGGTGTTTGTTGGTGTTGGTGATACCAAGCGCAGCAACAGCACCAAAAAGTCAACAGAAAAATAAAGAATCTCTCTAAATAAGCCATTACTACACTATGAACTCTTATTACATTATGAATGGCAACAGTAAGGCTCATAATGTTAGTAAGTTATTACATTATATGCAAAACCATTATTACATAATGAACTTTTATTACATTTAAGTTATTACATTATGAGCCATTATTACATTATGAGTTGTTACACTGGCTAATGCAAGTGTAGCCAAGGATCCACTTTTCTGCTTTCTTTTCTTGCTTTTTGGATGAGATACAGCATTGACCCAACAAGCAATAGTGAATGTGTAACATTTGCCAGACAAAACTAGAAAACATGAGGTGCAGCATAAGTCACATCGGAAACATGGGTCGGCTTTCAGATGTTACAGTTGTCAGCGTCACTGGCTTCAATTGTACGGGACATGGGAGATTGGGTTTCAAATCCTGTTCAGAACAGAACAGGATTTTTTTTCCCCCGTAGTGCACTGTTTGTTGTCATACATTCAGTAAGTGAGAATTCTCCACTAAACCTGCATAATTACATTTTTTTTATATTTCTTAGTAGCAGCACTTTTTTTACTTGATGTATTTTGCATAAAAATACCAACTGAGTGTTAATTAGGGCCATGGGGCAACACCACAGAGGCACTATCGTTATACTGCGTGTTCCTTTTTCCTATTCCTCCCTTTTTTCATCCATTAACTGGTCTTCAAGTTGTAGGACAAGTTACATATCAAAACGTGCGGTTTCATCGGGATCAGTGTAGTAAATTTGAATTTTTTGCAATGTAAGAAATGTAATAAACAATGAAACAATGAAAAACTGCAAAAAAAATTCCATTGAAATGAATGGGACAGGCAAAAAAAAAAGCAAATAAGAGAGTCTACTGCTCAAGCATACTTTCACCTAAAGACTTCATTCAAACTTTAAACTGTAGACACAAGTATTGTGTATTACTGTATTAATGTACATTTTGGTAGGTCATACAACTTTTGATCAATCACTGTTCAATGACCATGACCATTTTTGGAAAAAATGTGTGTTGGAATGTTAGTGCCAGAGTGGATGACCTCATCAGCCAGAGTCGAGGAAGTTGTTTTGAAATTGCCTGAAACTTTTCCCTGTCCACGCTCGTCCCGGCCACAATTTACACACTAGACACATGATTTTTTTTCAACAGTTGTAGAACAACTTGTTCTATCTCTCACAAAATGCTCATCAAAGCAGTGAGACGTACAGAATTTTAACTGTGAGTCTCTGAGTGCGGTCAAACCTATCTCAGCTCGTCATTGACTCCAATGCAAAGATTTTCTGAGAGAAGCAGAAGGAACCCCTGTTTTAAACTTGCACGTGTCTCCAAAATATTTACTGTAGAAAGACAAAAAACATATCAAAGTCTTCAGGAAGGTGTTATGCCGCCCACAGTCTGAATGTTTTTTCTGATAGGAGCTACTGTTTTGTCACAGTAAGCCCAAATGTGAGACCAGCGCAGAGAGAGAAAATTGCCCTTTTCTCTCTCTCTGTCCCGGCCCAGCTCAGTGCACTTCTGACATCATTGACAATGACCTCAAGTTGCTGAGACCAATTTATTAATCAGGGACTCCTCTGATATCTCTGCTGTTAATACTGCTGACCTCTGTCTCCCATACATTTATGTTACAACACACACACACACACACACACACACACACACACACACACACACACACACACACACACACACACACACACACACACACTAACTTGTGCACGTACAGTCAGGTCCATAAATATTGGGACATTGACACAATTCTTATCCTTTTGGCTCTATACACCACCACAATGGATTTGAAATGAAACAAACAAGATGTGCTTTAACTGCAGACTTTCAGCTTTAATTTGAGGGTATTTACATTCAAATCAGTTGAACGATGTAGGAGTTACAACAGTTTGTATACGTGCCTCCCACTTTTTAAGAGACCAAAAGTTTCATCCCTGGTGATGCTCTGCCAGGCCTCTACTGCAAATGTCTTCAGTTCCTGCTTGTTCTTGAGGCATTTTCCCCTTAGTTTTGTCTTTAGCAAGTGAAATGCATGCTCAATTGGATTCAGGTCAGGTGATTGACTTGGTCATTGCATAACATTCCACTTCTTTGCCTCTTTGGTTGCTTTCACAGTATGCTTTGGGTCATTGTCCATCTGCACTGTGAAGCGCTGTCCAATGAGTTCTGAAGCATTTGGCTGAATATGAGCAGACAATATTGCCCGAAACACTTCAGAATTCATCCTGCTGCTTTTGTCAGCAATAATATCATCAATAAATACAAGGGAACCAGTTCCATTGGCAGCCATACATGCCCATGCCATGACACTACCACCACCATGCTTCACTGATGAGGTGGTATGCTTTGGGTCATGAGCAGTTCCTTTCCTTCTCCATACTCTTCTCTTCCCATCACTCTGGTACAAGTTGATCTTTGCCTCATCTGTCCATACGATGTTGTTCCAGAACTGTGAAGGCTTTTTTTAGATATTTTTTGGCAAACTCTAATTTGGCCTTCCCGTTTTTGAGGCTCACCAATGGTTTACATCTTGTAGTTGTTGTTGTTGTATCTCCTCTGTATTCACTCTGGTGAAGTCTTCTCTTGATTGTTGACTTTGACACACATACACCTACCTCCTGGAGAATGTTCTTGATCTGGCCAACTGTTGTGAAGGTTTTTGCTCACCAGTGCGTTCTTTCTTTTTAAGAATGTTCCAAACAGTTGATTTGGCCACACCTAATGTTTTTGTTATCTCTGATGGGTTTGTTTTGATTTTTCAGCCTAATGATGGCTTGCTTCACTGATAGCTACAGCTCTTTGGATCTCATATTGACAGTTGACAGCAACAGATTCCAAATGCAAAGAGGACAATTGAAATGAACTCTAGACCTTTTATCTGCTTCTTCTAAATGGGATAATAAGGGAATAACACACACCTGGCCATGGAACAGCTGAGCAGCCAATTGTCCCATTACTTTTGGTCCCTTAAAAAGTAGGAGGCACATATACAAACTGTTGTAACTCCTACATCGTTCAACTGATTTGAATGTAAACACCTTCAAATTAAAGCTGAAAGTCTGCAGTTAAAGCACATCTTGTTTGTTTCATTTCAAATCCATTGGGGTGGTGTATAGAGCCAAAAAGATTAGAATTATGTTGATGTACCAATATTTATGGACCTGACTGTATTTCGCCCTCCTCAACCTCAACCACACCCACACAAACACATACACTACTCTCTCAAACTGGTTGCTATGGCAACATAATCCTGAGTCACTCAAACCGCCAAAACATTATGAACAACTCAGACATTAACAGCAATGGAGAAGGAGGACAGATGTGCTTTCAAGACACCCCCCACCCACCACTCCACCCCACCCTAAAAAACAACCTATAATTTTTAATGGGATAACCAGGTGAGCCACTGCAATCTGACACATAATGATTCGACAGCAGTGAAAAGAGTGACGTTATTAACTGTGCATCAAACAATGATACATGTAGTGTCCTGTTGGGACTGAGCTCACTATATAGTGTACTATATAGTGAAACCTTATATTGGGCGAAAGGGTTAAGGTGTAAGTGAACAACTTTGCACACAGGGAGTGTTTATTTATTTCCTAAAGTCCCATGATGCAGTACAAGCCACAGAAAGGCTCATAGCAGACAAGGAACCTTATGGTGAAGTCAAGAATATCTGTTCAGACAATTGCACTGAGTTTACAAATCAGGCACCTTTAACTAAGAATATGATAGGGCATGAGACATCTGCACCTTATTTGCTACACCACAAATGAACGGCAGAGAGAGGCTGGCGAACCCACCCACACACACAAATTGAAATACTTGAGAACCCATTAATATTTCATTATTTATCTGTAAAAAAACAAAAAACACCATATGAGTTGCTGATTATTACTTGATTAGCGATTGATTCATAAGATGAGCTGAGATAACATCTGCAACAACAATTTCCAAGTTCAGTTCATTAAAGTTTTTAGGCAAAAAACACAAAAAGGTCTTTCCTCATATACTAAACAACTGGAGTCGTTCATGTGGCAGACTGGCATTTCAAACAATAACAAGATGGATAATAACATAATCCGGGTCACAAGCCTCCCCACCACCGGCATGTGGCCCCTTCCTCTCAGCAACATTCACAGGGAATCCCAGGCCGTATTTAATCCTGCCCCGTGGAGGTCCAATACTCACAGCTCTAGTCACCACAGAGGTTCAAGGCTCACAGCACTTCTCGCCCATTGCCACGGAGGTCAGCTGTGCACTCCCAGGTGCAACGCCTCCCCCTTTACTTGTGATCGGTACATCGCTGGTCAGGCAGGTGGCGGTGCGTGTTGGCAAGACATTCTGCCACCGAGGTGCCTCTGTCAACGACATTAAAACAGCTGCATCTGCACCTGAACGATGAGCACAGCTCATTCTCCACACTGGTTATCGAGGCAGGTGTAAATGACAACAAAAAACAGCGGTTGGAGGAACTTAAAGAAGATTTCATGCGCTTCGTTGACACTCTTCTAGACACCGGAAAGTAAGTGATTGTTTCCGGCCCACTGCCCTCTCAATGTTTTGGCAATATTAAATTCAGTCGTCTCCGTCAACTCCACATATGGTTAAGGGCCACTGTACACACAAAGGCATCCCAAATAGGGGAACAACTGACAGGAAAAAAGTGAAGCAACTAACAGATAATCACAACCTTGCTCAAATCATTCGAGGTCCAACAAGAATAACCAAGACATCAAGAAAAATTAATTGGAAACGTCCTGCTAGCCCCATTAGAGCTAGCAGCTACCATATAATACCTAAATGCAAACAACAAAATCTGAACAATGGTCTGCAAGTGTATGATTAGTCCAATGTATTAATGAATACTGGAGTTGAGGACAGCTGCAGCACCTTTTCTAAATGTGTTATGGAAGTCCTGGGTCGCTTCACAAAAACAGCAGAATCCAAAAAGCGTAAAAAGGAACTACCTTGGGTGAAGGATGATGTGATTGTGACGAGTAGGGCTCTTCCCTTCCTCTTGCCGGTGCGGCCACACCCTGTAATCAGCCTAACTGATAACAGGTGCGCGCTAATCACCACTCAGCCCTTTTAAATGTAACTGCAAGCAGCCTGGCCTCGCTCTTTCTACCCGACCGTCCTGGTGGAACAATATTTATGTCCCACTAAGGTGTGCACTTTTATGGGTGTGGAGAAATATGTTTTTAGCAGAGACCTAAGTGTTTTTTTTTTTTTTATTCATGTAGATTATTGCAGGAAGGATCAGAGCTATATGTGGACGTAGTGGCTGCTCTCACCTCTTTGTGCTGTGTAGTGCATTTGTATACCAGATCACATGCAGAAAGCAACTCGCAGCTCTCGGGTAGAATGGTTGTTTGTTATAAATTGTTTTAACCATGGTTTTGTTTCAGATGCTCCTCCTTTGTTTAACAAATGTTACATTTTACATCCATATTTGAGTTGTGTGCCATCATGTTTAATGTAACTACTTGCCTCTCGTGGCAGGACTGAGATGATGGTGATTGCTGCATGACCGAATTGCTGTAAGATAATTGTCAAGGTAATGCAATACCCTCAGTATTAACCAAATAAATAGATGTGCCACAAAATTGCTACTGTTTATTTTTGCCTTATTAGGAGAAGCTCTGACCTACTGCTGTTTTTGTCACAACTTAATTTACTTATATATTATATATATTTTTTGGGTTATTTCTCTTTTATCATACTGACCTGTGAGTGATTCTTTTATATAGTTGTGGCTTTTGGTGCCAGTACAGCTGGGCTGCCATATTTCTGTAGGTGGTGGGTCACATGGTCAAGGTCTTCCTTTTTGCTTGCTTCTTGCCTGCCTGTGTTTTGTATGTATAATTTACAACATTTTGCATGATCATTTTAACTTTGTGTGAAAAGCTTATCGTGTGCCTTTTAATGTTGCAGTGTGTTTGACTTCCCCTCACTCACTCCCTCCTGCAGACTTCCCTGACACCCCCCGCCTTGTAACCATTTTTAGCTTGACACTGTTGTGCATTTTAAGTATTGTTTGCATTATTTTATATTTAACTCAGCTAGTGATATCATTAAGTCTTTGAAATCACAGCCATCTAATAAAATCACATTTGTCTATACCTGGAAACTCGCGTCCCTGCTCCTCCTCTTTATTATGAACCTATATAGTAAGTGTATTTCCCTGGGTGAAACTCCCAAGGTGGCTTTGTCACATCCAGTGTCGGCAGGTTATAGCTGCCCTGGTCACATATGCAAGTTGATGAAAGGGATAATGCACTAAAAAAAATCTAAAGGGTTTTTTTAGTTTCAGTTTCTAAGTGCTAACAGCACTTAGAAACAAAGCAAACTTGTAAAGCTAAAGCATATTTCTTAATTGAAATGATAGATGGGGCAAATGGCAATGGAAAATTGATATGGGAACACCTAAATAAGCGAACAGGAAGAATCAAAGACACAACCAATGATGTGCAGCTACAGGTGAATGGTATTATAAATGACCTGGATGTCATTGCTTCAACTTTTTTTTTTTTTTTTTAACATTCAGTTGAGGAATTGACAATGAATTTTAAATGTCCGGACAATCCACATAACCCCCTAGATGACAGAAAGCCAGTCTCTAGCTTAAGGGAAATAACTGTTTTAGAGGTCCTAAAAATCATTCCATCTCTGAAAAGCTCAAAGACTAGATGTGTCTGGTCTTGACTGTAACCTTATAAAACATCATAGAGCGGTCTTTGCACACCCAATTGCACATTTAATAAATCTGTCCATTAATCAAGGTAGAGTTCCATCAACCTGGAAGGTTAGTCTAATTCTAAAGACTGGTGACAAAACTCAATTAGAGAATTATCGGCCAATAAGTATTTTGACAGTCATTTCAAAAATGGCAGAGAAACGGATTACACTTCAGTTAACAGATCATCTCAATGGGCATAACACACTCCATCCAATGTAGTTCGGGTTTCTTAAAAACCACTCAAGCAATTTGTTACTTCCATGAGAACATCAAAGGTTCTCTGGATCAAGGTGGTTATGTAGGAGCTGTTTTCTTGGATGTAAAAAGAGCTTTTGACTCATTAAACCATGCCATACTCCTTTCAAAACTGTCCCTCTTCAACTTTTCGGATGGTGCACTCTGCTGGATGAGATCATACCTGTCAAATAGGATACAGACTGTGCAGATTGGGAGCTCAATGTCACCTTACCTCAGCTGCACAACTGGTGTACCCCAAGGTTCCATTCTCGGACCCATCCTATTCAGTCTGTTAATGACCTGCCTACAGTTTGCCCAAATGTCAATCTGCAACTTTATGCTGATGATACAGTATTATATATTCATGCAAAAACAAAACAAGAAGCTGCTGAAAAATGCACTGCACTATATCCTATATCTGGAGTCACAATCACATCATCCTTCACCCAAGGTAGTTCCTTTTTACGCTTTTTGGATTCTGCTGTTTTTGTGAAGCGACCCAGGACTTCCATAACACATTTAGAAAAGGTGCTGCAGCTGTCCTCAACTCCTATATCTGAGTGGCTTAATCGATCTTGTTTGCACCTCAATACTAAAAAAGACTGTTTGCATGTTTTTCTCTCATCAGTCAGCAGAGGACGATCAACCATCTGGAACGGTCAATAGAGAGAGACTTGATGTAGAAGAGTTCACATATCTTGGACCAGTCATTTAAAGCACATGTTAAAAAAAAATCACGAACACCGATAAATTCAATCTATCAAACTTCAATCATATACGACCTTTTCTCACATCAAAAACAGCTAAAGTCTTGATGCATGCTATGATATTTCCGCACATAGATTACTGATTTACAACTCGGACACACGCAAATGAAAGTACAGTAAAACCTATCAAGTCTCTCTTCAAGAAGGCAATTAAAATCTTAGACAGGAAACCTCTTCACTTTCATTACTGTAACATCCTAAAAAGGTATAATATTCTTGATAGCTATCAAATCTTTATGGATACCCATCTCATCTTCAAAGTTTTAAATGATCTTGCCACCCTACCTCTGAATGAATTTATCCAGAGAAAAAACTTTGAAGGACGAAGAACGAGAGCTCTAACTAGAGGTGACTGTAATGTACCGAGTCATAAAACAAAATTTTCCAAAACAGTTTTATCTGTAAAAGGTACACAAAGCTGGAACAAGTTACCACCACATATCTGATACTGTCTGTCTGTGTCCTTTTTGGTTTCTGTCGACATTGACTGTGT
The DNA here is from genome assembly GCF_022458985.1 of Mugil cephalus. Classification (NCBI taxonomy): domain Eukaryota; kingdom Metazoa; phylum Chordata; class Actinopteri; order Mugiliformes; family Mugilidae; genus Mugil; species Mugil cephalus. Next base: position 24,336,293 of record NC_061785.1, on the reverse strand, counting down.
TGGGTTCTGTAATTGCCTTTTGTATGAATGTTGTTCTAAAGTGTCTTTGTGTTGTGTAGCTACCTTGGGACTACGGCTGAAAATTAGCATCTGGGCTAAGACCGTTGCATTTACACTGATGACTAATGCATCAACGTTGATTAATGTGCACTGTCCCAATTCAATAAACTAATAACAGCTTTTTTAATCTAGCGATACTTCTGGTGCAGATAAGATGCGCGCTATCCCACAGGTGGTTCTTTTTCTGGTTCTGTTTAGCTCAGTGTTGCCAGATGGGCAATGACAAGTTATCCAAACTTAAAATGCTCCCCCCCTTCTCCTTCATGCACAGAGGGGCAGGAGTACTGATGTAGGCATAGACATAAATACATAGACGCTGCATTGACTATGGGGTACATGCCTAAAGGGTTCAAACACAACTATCATTCTATTGTAGATTAAAGAGACAGACTCATGAGACCTGCACTTTTTCTTCTATAAGTATTGAAAATGTTACATTTATTTTGGCATTGTACCACTGTGCAAAACCTATGGATTAACATTTCTAATTTTATTGTGAATGATGTTGGAAAAAAAAAAAAAAAAAAACAATAACCTGTAAGCTGTTTTAGAAAGATGTGTTGTTTGGGCTATTTGACATTAACATAAGTAAGGCAAATCCCAATGACACATTTATCATGAATCATCAATTACTGCCGAAATGTTACATTCATACATGCAAATTAGCACAAAAAGGCCCCATGTATTGCTTCTTATAGCGAAGTTGAACAATACATTGTTTCCATGAACTCAACAGTAGTTGATGACAGAAATATTGCGAGAGCTGTAAAGAAAAAACCCAAAAGCATCAGTAAGTGACATCACAAACGACCTCCACAGTGCAGGGGTGAAGGTATCACAATCCACTGTTTGAAGAAGACTCAGAGAGCAGAATTATAGAGGCTTTGTAAAGATACAAACCACTCATTAGTAGTAACAATCGGAAGATTGAAATTTGAAATTTGCAAAGTAGTACAGTGTTGAATAGGAGGTTCAGAAATTACATGTTCCCTATCATCATAGGAGCATCGGTGAGAATGCTTGCAGACAGGAGTCGAAGAATTGTATGCTGAACGGGTTTATTTATCAAATAAGGAATTCAATAATCAATTTGGCACTTGAAGAAAGGAGGGAAAAAACCAAGACACATGGGTTATCAAATCTGAAAGAAAGCAAAATAAAGTTAGAACTCAGAATTTTCTATTATAAATGAAATTAGGTTTAAATGTCCTTAGTAAAGAATTAAGATTCCATATGAAATATGGATAAAACTAAAGAGTAAATGGACAAAGAAGCTCTTACCAGCACTGCTGCCCCATGCAAAGGTGAGGAAAGGAGAAGTGAAGGGGAAAGCAGTCTTTAAATAAGGAGTGAACAGGTGAACTCAATCAGGTAAATGAGCGAGTGATAGAAGGTAAAAAAAAAACAAAAAAAAACAAGAGCCAATGGGTGAGAGGGAGAAAATAGAAAGGAAGTGAGGTAAAGGAAATGATGGAGTTGAGGACAGAAATGTCAAAATAAAGGGAAATTAGGATCATTGTTACATACAGAGATGAGCCACAAACACAATCTTATGGAACACAATCTTATGGACTGATGAGACCAAGATTAATCTCTACCACAGTGATGGAAAGGCCAAAGTGTGGAGAAAGAAAGGAACTGCTTATGATCCGAAACATACAAGCTCATCTGTGAAGCATGGTGGAGGTCATGTCATGGCTTGGGCATGCATGGCCGCTTCTCGAACAGGCTAATTAATATTTATTGCTGATGTAACTGATGATGGTAACAACCGAATGAATTCTGAAGTGTACAGACGCATTTTGTCTGCCATTTTATGGAGAAATGTATCCAAACTAATTGGGAGGAATTTTATTATGCACCCAAAGCACACTGCCAACAAAACAAAGGACTTCATCAAGGGAAAAAAGTGGAAGGTTTTAGACTGGCCAAGTCAATCACCTTAACCAAATTAAGCATGCATTTCACCTCCTGAAGAGGAGACTGAAGGGAGAAACCCCCCAAAACAAACAAGAACTGAAAGAAGCTGCGGTAAAAGCCTGGATTATTATCAAAAATGAAGAATGCAAAAGTTTGGTGATGTCGATGGGTCGCAGGCTTGAGGCACTCATTGCAAGCAAGGGTTATGCCGCTAAATATTAAATGTTATTTACTTTAAGATGATTTGTTCCATTACTTTTGCTCACCTGAAACAAACTTATGACAAATGAGTGATTTATATCACTTTACTTGTGTAGACACATCCTTTCTCTATTAACGTAATGCACGCAGGACCAAGCAGCACTGTACAAGATGGCCACACTGTAAGCACATCGCTCTAATGAGCGCCAGAGGATATATGGGTGTAGGTATCTATAGCCCCTTTCACATATGAAAGGTTCAACCCGGGATTTTATCGGCTCGGCTCGACGCTGCTTCAATGTGAACAGGAATGCCACATCGATCCGGGTTTTTCGCTCTGATGTTGATTTATCTGCCTGTTGCATTCTGATTTTGTCACTCATGGCCTGACAGACTGTATCATTGTAGAAGCTTCAGCTCATTCTAGTTTTGGTCTACTCCCGTAAAGACCAGTCTCTGAAGGGCAGAGATTTTTGTTCACTGTTTTCAATCAAACAAATGGTAGAACACTCAAGACAAAACATTTTTATTTTTTTTTTGCTCTAGTTCTTTTGCTGTACATGTGTGAACAATGTTGTTATAATGTGTATGTTTCTAAGTATCTGTATCAGCACTTATGTTATAATGTTTTAATGTTATAAAATACATGTACAAAATATACCTATGTGTTTTTCTTGTATTTCTTATACATAAAATTCTTGGACTTAGTTTTACCACTGTACTGTCTACAGTATTGTTTTTTTTTTGTCAAAAATATGTTTGTTTTCTACATATGGCGTCATTAGTACTTCCAGCTCCACCGGGAGAAATACAAAGATCAAGCCTTTATCTCACCTGTTGACACGGTGAATCATATTTTCTGCGTTACATTGATAAGGTCTTTTTAAAACCTCATACACAAGCTCCACTCAGGTTAACTTTAACTCAGATTTAATTGAACTAACTCTTATCACCTGTTCTGAAACCGAAAACTCTTGAGTTTGACATCACAGAGACAGTCAACTCTGAGTTAACGTTTTCACTCAGAGTTTGATAAGCTTGCTTTCTGAAACGGGCCCTTGATCTGCTCGGGCTGCCCAAACGGCAATTGGGATTGAGCAATGAAGCCCATGTGGAAGTGCAAAAAAATGCATTTCTTTTAGTGGTCATTTGAGGCTGGCTACAAAAGAGAGCAAGTCTCCATGTTAGACCCCATGTTAAAAAGCCCTACCTTACAGCATTATTAAACGTGTCAAACAGCCTGGTACAAAAACAATTTTCGTCTCAATTGTATTTCACTATTCATGACAACTGTAGAGGGGTGAATTTCATTTGTTTATTTTTTATTAAGGTTTAAATTCTGCATAATTAAGGGAATTGTGGCTTGGGCCTGAGGTGCAATAAATATTAAAAGTTCTGTGTTAGTACGTGTCTACGCAATTCTACTCTATGAAAATGGCTTATGAAACCTAGAAAAAAATCAATTATTAGACATATTTAAACTAAAAAAAAAGAAGAGTAACGCAATAGTTACTTTCCCTGGTAACTAGTTACTTTTATAGTGACGTAATTCAGTTACTAACTCAGTTATAGTTACAAGTTACTTTTCCCAAAAACTAAGTACTTTTTAAAAGTAACGTGCGTGTGAGACACACCCTTTTATTGTTTTGAAAAACAACATACACAGCACGGTCCTTATAGCTTACTTGCTCTTACTTTGAAAACGGCCACTTTTGGTCGCACAAAATGAAAAAACGGGCGTTTTTTTGTTTCTGTCTTCTAACGATTTTATTTTTTGTTTTTAAGAAACAGAAAATGAAAATGAACCGATTTTTAAAGGTTTGGCCTTCACTCTTGACCCTGGTAACGAAAAATGCTTTGAATTTGAATTAGAATTATTGAATTTTAAAATCAAAATCAAATAATATTTTTTTTTCGCAGTTAGGTGTCCTACAGTTATAACTACTAGTTAAATAACTGTACAAGTTTATATGCTACTATAAAACTCAGCAGTAAGTTAGATCACTAATCACTAAATTATAATTTAAAAATTTTATGGATTTAATTTTAATATCAACATTATAAATATGAATGTGAATATTATGTTTGTGTGATGTTGCTGGTAGGGGGCTTCACTGTAACACACACTCAGTAAGACTGAATAATAACCAAGATTGAATAAACTGAATCCTCTAATTAAATAAACCAAGGATTAATAAAATGAGAATTTATACAAATTTACTGTGTATTTTCAGATTAGGCAGCAGTTGTAACATACACTCATAGTCACACCAAATATCATACTTAACTTCCCTTAAATATTAATTTATGTTAACAGTATAGAAAAAAGACAAAAGTAAATCACTAGTAGTACTGGCCAGATATTATGCATTGATCATGTGATCCTTCGTTTATCTCCTGGATCACATATTACCTGACAGGAAGGCCAAAGTTTATCAGGTTGGGGAACTGTGAGGACTGAGCCGCCTCTTTTTCTTAAGGAAGATCACATCTCTTGAGAACTGTAGTAAGATACTGCAGATGTTTTTTAAGTATGTGGTGGTAAGTGTGTAATCTTATACTGCATTCTGCTGGTGAGGAAGGAAAATTGTTGCAGATTCCTTGGGTATTAATCTGCCTGTGCAGCAAATATTCAAAAACTGCACAGACACAGCTCCCCACACATGGTTTGTTTAAGGACAGAGAAGAGCAGCTTAGAAAAATGACTCCAATCCTATTGGTCATATTTTCATCCACCAGGGAACTTCAGGGATGAACAGGGGCATCATGGGCAACACACTGGCTCCAGACATTTGTTACTACAACAGAACAGACATTTCCTGGGTCTAGAAATTTGTTCATTATCAGCTTTAGCTATTAAATGAATGCATTAATTATATTTTTTCCTATTGTCAGTCCTCTGTTAATTCTATTTTGTTTCTGGAATCCAATTAAACAAAATATTATCATACTGGCAATGACTAGACTTAGAGTTTTCTTTTGTGTAAACAATGTCTTTACTCAGTTAAATTTTCACTGAAAAGCACAAAACAGAAACAAACAACTACCACTGGTCATCCTGATCTCACAGGGTAGCTGGGCATCTTGGTCTCTGCTTTGAGTCTAGTCATCCCCTCTTCCTAAAGCACTTTGATCTAAACTGAAAAATAGTAACATGATTCAATCATACCTTGTGATGCCATAAAGGCCACTCTTTTGTTTTTATGCTTTTTAAAGGAATAAAATTGACCCAATAATTCCCTTCCATTTCCCAAGCAAGCCAGACTGACCTTATCTGCATGAGTGCATAGGGTAAAATACGTGTGCACGTTTTACGCCACAACACACCGAAAACACTGATAAAATTGCCATAAGACTTTGCCAAATCCATAATCGTCCTTTCTAGCAGAGCCGCGCAGCAGAAGTGTGCAAGGCACAGCGTATTTTCTACCTTGTAGGAGCTGAGCTAATGTTAGCCCGGACCAGAAAAACAAACTTCAAGACTCTATAATTGAGAGGATACCAATTGTTGGATACATGGCATTTGTAAATAGCAAGAATGACATCTTAGTGATCACATCACACTCGATAGATGATAATTAAAATGCTATTTTTCTTACAGTTCTCCTCCTTATTTTTCTTTTCTTAAAAACATCCACTTTGGAAATCCAGCATGGAGTTGAGGTATGGTGGCGCCGTTGTCAGCCATCTTGCCTGGCTGCGTTCACAGGAATTTTCTTGAGTGTGTGAGGGCTGTTCCATTGTCAGATCATCACGTCAGCGAGTCAGCGAATGAGCCCTTAATGCCCCCTTACCATAAGTTACCATCGATGTTGACTTACAGTAAGGGAATTACTCACAGTTCAAATGAAATATGGGGGACGCTGATCGCATTGTAATGGGAGGAGCACGAAAGAAGAAGTTTACGTGAAAATATCAATGTTAATTGTGTGAAGTTTGTGATTATTATTTTAGTCTGACGATTAAGTCAGATCTGATCAAATGATATTTGTTTTGTTTACAAACGGAGTGAAATTAATACGACTGTACGAACTGACAGACAGATCATTTATTCATCCCAAACTGGGACTTTTCACTGACATTGAAAAAGATGCTAACTTCACAGGACACAGAAATGCATCTGTTCAGTACTAACAGTAGGTCTATTCACCTAGCAAGCTTCATAACTTTATAACGTGTTACAAGTAGATTGTAAATCATCACTTGGAATTGGGCCATACAGTCAATGGGGCTACCATTCATTATTACACAGGATGAGATGTTACAATCCCTTGTGCCAAGATCCGAGGCAAAACACATTTAGAAGCCCAGTCCAACTGACAAACCGACCAGCAGGCTAACAGTCAGCTACCAACTAGCAACCAACAAGAAGACACCAGCTAACTAGCCTAGTTAAAAGCAGTAGGTAAGAAGTGATGGGATATGCAACTACATGTTAATCAACATTTCTCTCCTCTGCCAGGATCTGAGACAAAACCCATCTGGTAGCCCTGTCCAACTAAAAAAACAACAACAAAAAAAACCTGGCCAGCAGGCTCGCCAGCTACCAACTAGTAATCAACAAAAAGACACCAGCTCAGTAGCCTAGTCAACAGCAGTAGGCAGTATGGGGCATATCATTGGGGTTTTCAAGTGGGCACCTACCTTCACCAATTTTTTGTGAAATTAGGCCCATGACACCTCAAGAACGCAAGTTCCAGCGTTCTGGAGTTTTTGAATAATGCTTGATAAAATTCAGAAGTAATACCATCTGTACCTGGAGATTTATTAAGCTTGAAGTATTCAATAGCCAATGTAACTTCCTGTAGTGTTAGTGGTTTGTCACAAGATTCTTTTAAGTCAATATCAATCATTTTGGTTCCTGTAAGAGACCCTAAAAATCGACCGGTAGATTCTTCACAATATTTGGATTCATATAATTTGGAATAAAAATCTGATCAATATTTATCTATTTTAAGAGGGTCATCTGTAATGGCTCCATCAATATTTAATTTTTGTATTGTGTTTTTTAGCATAGAAATTTTCAAGTCTAAAAAAGTAAGCAGTATTCTGTTCCCCTTCCTCTAGCCACCTTCTTCTACTTCTCACAAAGTCCCCCTCAGCCTTAAATCTATGAATGTCATGTCATTTGTTTTGCAAACTGATTCAATGCTGAGAATCATGTTTAGTTAAAATAGTTTTTTCTGTTGTTGATGTTATTTCCGAGATTAGTTTCTTCTTCAGCTTTTTTGGCCTTAGCAATCGTACTTTCATATGCTCTCAAGAGTTTTGATAATTTGAATTTTAAAAGTTCCCAATTACTACAAAAAATTGTTTTCTAATAAAGATTTTTGCCAAAAGCATTCAATTAATGATTGGACAGTTTTAGACACGGTGTCATGTTTTAGAATAGATGTTCAGTTTCCAATGTGAACTTCTATGATGAATATTAAAATTTAGAGAGATTTGCACTGAAATTGTTTTGTGGTCTGTTAAAGGAGTAGTGAGGATATTGACACTGATAATATTACTATCGAAATATTTAGAAATCAACCAAAATTGTATGCGTGATAACTTAGTAGAACTCATACCAGCGTTTTTTTCTCTCCATATATTAATTAAGTTGATTGTATGCATAAATTGTATTAAATTGGAGGCCATATAATAACTGGATCGCAGAGGCCACTTATCTTGAAGACCAGAGCAATATTAAAGGGGTGGTGGTGAGAGGTGGGTGGTTGTTGGGTGAGCAAGTCGATGTTAAGATATGACAAGGTTACATCTGGACTTTTGTCCCTTAATGGTAGTAACGTAACAATTTTTGTAAAACACACACTACAAAACAAAATAAAAATCCATCAACCCTGTGGGTAAACAGTAATTAGAAGCTCCTGTAATACTCTATTTTACGTCTTGACCTTCACTTGGAAGTCTTTGGCAACTTTGAAGTAATACAAAAGATATCCTTGTCGTGTGATACAAGACAACAATCCAGTGTTTAGATCCTCTGATATACCGCTAGCTACCAGCTAGCTACCAGCCGAGCTAACATTACAGCTAGCTGTAGAAGGACGACTTCTCCGGTGTTTGTTATATCAACCCCGAATCACACCGTTGAATGAGAACTGATCTTCCCGTACAGGCTATTCAATACGCTTACCAGAGGCAGCTCGAACTCAACAGGCCCTTTCTTTGGGCCTGTGCCGGTAAGTCCCGTTTCCCATCTTGCTGACCTAGTGTGGGATTTATAACTTTATAACTCGCCCTTGCGAGTAAGTCTTGCTCAGTGCCACAGCTGTTTGTGTTTCCTCAGCGTTCATCACGTACAGTTTGCTATCAATCATGGCTCCACTCACTTCACTATCCCGTGGCAGCTGCACCCGCCTGTCTCAGAAAGTTACCGAGCTTGAAGGACGCATTTCTAACCTGTATCAGATCCGCGAGGCTGAGCTGTTTATGGACACAGTCATCTTCACGACCACTGGATGCGCCAAGGTGCCAAGCCCAAAGCTCAGGGCTCCTCCACCCCATTTGCACCTGTATCCTGGTCGCTGATCACTAGTCAAGACAGAAGAGGGCGCCGCTCCGCTCCTAAACATTACATTCACTTGGAAAATAGATTTTCCCCACTGGACCAAGATGATCCTACTCCTGTCACGGAGGAACCCCGACTCTCTCCTCCGGCTCTGTCTTCTCCGTCTCCTCCGGCTTCACACCAACTACGCCGCTCCATGCCGTTGTTTACACCTGCGCCGCGGCGTGCATCTCGAATACCTGAGGCAACTGTCTCACTGAAGCCCGCGTCCCAGGTGGAGATTCGGCAGCCCTCTGTGCCATTGGCCACACGACATCTGGGCTCGTCCCTCTCTGGTCCAGCTCAGTGGCTCAGCACCCCGTGAAGCACAGCACCTCCACCTCTACCAACGCCCGCTCCAACTTGGGGAAAGCGCTCTGCTTCTCCTCGAAGAATGGGCCTCAGTCAGCGCATACGCGTCACTCCAGACCCCGCTTCTTTTTCTGTCGGTGGGCCTCGGAGGCAACAGGCTGCTGAGGATATTCCTGCCGACCGCTCCCCTGTTCTTGTTGTTAGAACTTCTATGGTCCGACACGTGGAGATCAGCAGATGCAGCATTTCCTGCCACCCAGGTGCGCTCGTTCAGGACATCAGTGACGTCATCTCATAGCTGCTCTCCCAACGTCCATCAGTCTCCACTGTGGTCGTTCACGCTGGTACGTGTGACCTAAAACTGCAGCAATTGGAGAAGCTTAAGGAGGACTACATCTCCTATACTATTATAAGTTATAAGTACGGTTAGTTATAAGTCTAAGTAAGGACTCCAACAAACAGTGTGTATTTTCTTGTACGGATCTCGCCTCCTATCCCTGAACATTGAACTCACCCTGCACTCCTGCATGGCTTACTGTTTGACGGTCACCAATTTCACACTCCAAGCACAATAGCAGTCCAGTGACAATCTCACCAGTTCAGCAAACCTCAGTAATCTTGTCCATATATCTCCAGTTATCAGCTCCCCACACAGAAATGCACCTCAAAAAATAAAAATAAAAATGGCTCTATTAAATGTCAGGTCACTTACAAATAAATCATTTTTAATAAATGAACTCATTAGTATCCACAATCTAGACTTCACTCTACTTACTGAAACCTGGCTGGATAAAAATGGAACCGTTACACTCATTGAGACTGCATCTCCAAACTTCAAATTCTTCCATACCACCAGAACTGATAGGAGAGGTGGTGGAATTGCTGCTGTTTTCTCTGACACTTCTGGCTGTAAGGAAGTCCACCTTGGTGAATTCATATCATTTGAATACCTTGCCTTGTCAGTACACTGCAAAGCTACAGTCTTAATAATAACTGTTTACCGTCCACCAAAATCCAAATGTGGATTTCTGGAAGATTTTTCTCAGCTATTGCCTAAAGTTTCCACTGATTATGACTGTCTTATTATATCTGGTGACTTTGACATTCACATTGACATTGAAACTGATCCAGATGCCATAAGCTTTAATAGTCTGCTAGAGGCATTTGACCTCTCTCAACATATCCGTGGACCCACCCACAATAAAGGACATACTCTTGACCTTGTCATCTCAAAAGGACTTAACATTACAATGCCTCTTGTTGTGGATGTAGCTTTTTCTGATCACTGTTGCATTTATTTTGATGTTTCTGCTTTCCCTGTGCAACGTAACAGCTCTCGATTACTCAAAAGATGCATAATTAATGACAATACTATCAAAACATTTCAGAAGAATGTAAAAGAGATGTCGCTATCCACAATATCTTCAACTGGGGACCTTGTGGACAACTTCAACTCAAAAATACAAAGTGTCTTTGAGAAAATTGCACCACTCAAAACTAAATATGTAAAAAAAAACAAAGGCTCCCTGGAGAAATGGAGTGGACATCAGATGCTTAAAGAGAAGGTGTCGTCAGGCAGGGCGACAGTGGAGAAAAACAAGACTTCAGGTTCACAATGACATTTATAAGAATAAACTGAATGACTATAACAAAGCAATCAAACAGGCTTGACAGTCATTCTTTTCTAAAATTATCAATGAAAATATAAATAATAGTAAAGTGCTTTTCTCCACTGTTGATAGCCTTGTTAACCCACCATCCACCATTCCCTCTGAAATTATGTCCTCAGAAAAATGTGATTAATTTGCTTCTTTCTTTAATAACAAAATAATTTCCATTAGACAAAACATTAGTGCCCTTAAATCTAGCACTGAACTCACCATTCCTTTCTCCGGGAACTCCACCTGTGTCATGTCTCACTTTAACTGTCTAGATCTGACAGAACTTGACAATATTGTTGGTCAGCTCAGGTCCTCGACCTGCTGCCTGGATCCTCTCCCCACTCCATTTTTCAGAACTGCGTTTATCTCCCTAGCACCAGAGGTTCTACATATCATTAACTGGTCTCTTCAGTCAGGTATATTTCCCACGTCACTAAAAACAGCTGTCATCAAACCACTTCTGAAGAAGAACAATCTGGATCAAAGTGTCATTGCAAATTACAGGCACATTTCCAACTTACCATTCCTTAGCAAAATACTTGAAAAAATCAGTTTACATTCAGCTCAAGAATTATCTGGCATCAAATAGCCTTTTAGACACTTATCAGTCTGGTTTTCGTCCCCACCATAGCACAGAAACGGCACTCACTCACAAAGTTTTAAATGATCTACGTACATACAGACTCCAAAAAAATCTCGATTCCTGCTTGTTCTACTTGATCTTAGCTCTGCGTTTGACACCGTTGACCACAAAATTTTATTGGAAAGGCTTGAAAGGTGGGTTGGCTTGTCTGGCCCAGTTCTCAATTGGTTCAGAACCTACCTTTATGATCGGCAGTTTTATGTCTCCATTGGTGAATTCAATTTGCACACAATGAACATTACATGTGGGGTACCTCAAGGGTCAATTCTTGGACCACTGCTATTCAATCTCTACATGCTTCCGCTCTCTCATGTCATACGCAAACATAATCTTAGTTACCATAATTATGCAGATGATTCGCAACTTTACATTTCACTACACCCAGAGGACCTATCACCCATAATATCCCTCACTCAGTGTATCAAAAATATTAATCAATGGATGTCAGAAAACTTTTTACAATTAAACAAAGACAACACAAAAATAATCATCTTTGGTGCACAGGCTCAGAGACTGAGAATCGCAGAACATCTCAACTCTCTCTCTCTTGATAGCAAAACTGAAGCAAAGAATCTGGGCGTAATTATCGACAGCAATCTAAATTTCAGAAGTCATATCAATCACATTACAAGATCATCTTTTTATCATCTCAAAAATATCTCCAAATTTAGGTGCTTTCTGTCAAAATCAGACTCGGAAAAATAAATTCACGCATTTATAACAAGTAGATTAGATTACTGTAATGGTTTATTCACTGCACTCCCGAATTCAAGTATTCAGAGGTTACAACTAATTCAAAATGCAGCTGCACGTATTCTGACTGGTACCAAAAAATATCAACACATCACACCTGTTCTTAAATCTTTGCACTGGTTACCTGTTAGAACAAGAATCAATTTCAAAATACTGCTCCTGGTTTATAAAGCACTACATGGTCTAGCACCTCAGTACATCATAGATATGCTCATCACTTACACCCCAGCAAGAACACTTCGGTCAACAGGCAGTGGCAATTTACTCATCCCTCGCACCAGATCCAAAGAAGGGGAAGCAGTTTTTAGTGTATATGCCCCACAAAAATGGAACACCTTGCCTGACACAGTTAGACATGCCACATCAGTAGCCATCTTTAAAAACAGATTAAAAACCTATCTTTTTTCAACAGCATTCTGCTGAGCTGTGTGTGTGCGTGCGTGCATGTGTGAGTTTAAGTGTGTATGTGGTGAAAATGGCATACATATGATTGTTTACTTGCACCTATACCTTTCAATTGATTCCCAACTGATTTTTATGTAAATGTTTGTATTGTAACTATGTATACCTCTTGTAAAGCACGTTGAGTCTGCCTTGTGCATGAAATGTGCTTTATAAATAAAATAGAATTGAATTGAATTGAATCAAAATCCAAGGCAAAAATGTCCAAGGCTCTAATAATCCTCCAAGAAAAATCGACTTAGCACGCCACAGCAGGCTGAATTTTATACACATTTTTTAATTGTAGTTTTCGCAAACAATATCTGCAATAACAAACGAAATGCAAAGTGACAATACGACACTACAACCCCCATGAGCACTGTGTGCGCACAGTGTTTGCTCGGTGGTCCATTTGTGACCTACGCCACTGTTGTCAGGCATTCTCTTCACAACCACAAACATGGTTGTGAAGCGGTGAAGTGTTAATGTGGAGGCCATAGGCATACTGAAGGTGTCAGAAAACCCGGGGAGGGGACAAACAAAGAAAAAAAGCTGATTAAGGAAAATTAGAACATGGCTCTCTGGAATACTTGATTCTGACTGGCGAATTGCCAACTGAGTATTTCTGTATGGACTTCTGCTGGCAACGAGATAGACACTTTAGCTAACACAAGATCTCATTGAGTAATTATATCAAGTCACATTACTGGATAATTTTGTTGCGAGCCAAGTTCTAAACAGGTTTTTAATATGTGATAAGAATACACACTTTTTAGTACTGTAGACTGCATATTTTTATATAAAAGGAGCTTAAAGCCTACGCAGAACCTTATTGGAGTTGAATACTTGATAATGACCTGCAGTGTTTAACATTTCTTGATATGTGTGTACAAGGGTCATTTACATTTAAAAAGTTTGTAAGTCTTTTTTTTTTTTCTAAGTAAGATATTTTTGGGGCTTTTCTACCTCTATTAGATAGGGACAACTGAAGAAAGTTATTTCCCTCAAGGATCAATAAAGTCTGTCCAAGTCTAAATCCACGCTACAATGAGAATCATAATTTCCCAACAACAAAATTGTGGCTAGTGAAAATGCTGAATGGCTAGAAACTTTGGAAAACAACTAACCACAGTGCCTGGTGAACAAAAAAGTGAATGTTAAGCCCTGCTAACACCATAACAACTTAGGTTACACAGTATAAAAATGGCATTATGGGATCCGAGTTTGAAATATCAAAATTTGCGAAAAATACTTTGCCAAATATAGCAAGAAGCATAACTACCACAAAGTTATCAAAAAATAAATAAAATGGAAAAGGAAACGTTTGTCTTTATCAAGGCATGAGGGTTTGAGCTTTTTTAGCTTTGAAATTATACACTACTTCTTGGTAATCCGTGTTAAATCCAAAGAACAAATAAAAGACTTGAACATGAAGCAAAGTTTTACCTCTCTGTGCCACATACACCACACCAGCATATGGGTTGACAGCCACACCAAACACTTCTCCGGTGAAAAGCTCATTGTTCTTGGGCCAGCTCAAGTCTAGTTTATATAGGGGTCTGCCGTGCAACCGGTACTCATGTCGAAGGCTGGCGCTGCATGGCTGATGTGTACCGTATAGAACCATCATGAGTAGGACCAATGACGCCATACTGGAAGCCATCCACCACGTATAGTCTCTTTTTTTCACCAGCATCGGTGATTTCACTATTGACTCGTACTGCGTACTCATAATCTGTCTGGAACACCGCAGGAGAGTAGACAATCTCACGCGATAAGCCACTTTTCGACCTAGCCGCAAATGATATTTTTACGATGTTTCAATGTTTAAATCCAGCACAGGGAAACCACTTCCTCTTAAATCCAAACGGTTTGAGAGAACACGAACAGTAAAAAATAAACACCTTTAAGTAGGAAGTGACGAAATACGCTTACTCATGTGACATAAACATAGACGCCGCATTGAGCGCTGAATGTACGTCAACGTCGCCGCCATCTTGGATGTGGCAAAGTGGAGCGATCGGAGAAGATCCCTCATTCATTTTTATCTGGAAGTGTACCAACCGGTTTACAGTACAAACCAGATCTCATGGCATTACTTTTCACAGGTAAGAATGAAAAGGGAGTTTAATGGGAGGAACTGTTGGTTGTTGATTTTGTTTAAATATGCCAATTTGTGATTTTATGGGCTGTTGTTTGAACAGTTCCGCAAATCTAGCTAACGGCTGTTGACGTCGGCTGTCACTTGTTGCTAATATGTATGAATATTATCCGGGTAACTGTATATGTAAATGTGGTGTTTGTATTTGTTTTAGGGGTTGGAATAACGCTCCTTCAGTCAGACAGTTCCAGCCCACCTTCCGCCGTCTGATACAGCAGTCACGCCATCGGCGCTTCGGCGAGGTACGCTCGCGCTATCTACACTTGAAAATCGAGTGCCCGTCTACATCGCATCGGACGGTAAAGCGCTTGAGCGGCTTTATGGTGCAAATTGTTTTCCGCATACTCTACAGCTACCACTGTGGTGATTTTCGACTTAATTCACTGCATCATTTTCTGATAATGTGATGTTGAATTCATATCCAATGAATGATGTATATGGGCAGATTAAAAAAATAATTAAAAAAAATAAACTAATTGTTTTCTTTCTGCAAACTCAACCAGATTCGTGTTCTACATGCCCCCAGCTACCACTGTAATGATTTTCAACGTAATTCACTGCATCATTTTCAAATAAACTTGTGTTGAAATAGGCTCCATGAATGATGTATATGAGCAGATTAAAAAAATAATTAAAAAAAATAAACTAATTGTTTTCTGCAAACTCAACCAGATTCTTGTTCTACATGTCCCCAACTACCACTGTAGTGATTTTCAACGTAATTCACTGCATCATTTTCAAATAAACTTGTGTTGAAATAGGCTCCATGAATGATGTATATGAGCAGATTAAAAAAATAAAAAAAATAAACTAATTGTTTTCTGCAAACTCAACAAGATTCATGTTCTACATGCCCCCAGCTACCACTGTAGTGATTTTCAACTTATTTCACTGCATCATTTTCTGATAATGTGATGTTGAATTCATATCCAATGAATGATGTATATGGGCAGATTAAAAAAATAATTCAAAAAAAAAAATAAACAAATTGTTTTCTGCAAACTCCACCAGATTCTTGTTCTACATGTCCCCAGCTACCACTGCAGTGATTTTCAACTTATTTCACTGCATCATTTTCGTTTTTCTTTTTGTAGATAGCGCGACCGTGCCTCGCCGAAGCGCAGATGGCGTGACTGCAGTCATCTGATGGTGCGGTGTGGTGTCTCCAAGCACAGGAAATGTGGGAGGATGAGACCGTATCCCTGGCTGCTTTTGAGATGTCCTCTTCTCCAGCAGCCAAACAAACCAATATATAATACAATGTTCATCAATGCCACCCATGTAGATACGTATGCATGTGTCACTCCTACTATTCGGTGCCATTTGAGTCCCGATGACATATTATGTTATTGGGTATTTTGGGTAAAAATGGGCTAATACTTATTTCTAAAAGCTTGGCTTACGTGGACAACTGTTCTCTACCATCGAATACAATGACATATATGCAGGACGAGTTGAAATTAAAATAATTTATTTTTAATAATTAAAAAATAAATACAATATAAATAATTGCATTACTATTTGTTTCCCAAATATATTAGTGTGTGTGTGTGAATGGGTAAATAAGAGGCATTAACTTAAAGCACTTTGTAGAAAGGCGCTTTATGAAGTTCAGTCCTTTTATTGGTTTACGGGCAGATTTGCCACATCCAATATGGCGGACGCGCTGACGTATTAACTACGAACTATATGTCTATGCAAAAAAACAATAAGGAAAAACACTTCTCCAATATCCAACTGCAGGCGAGGTAGCCGTCGAGAGCGCCGCTGTACGTACCATACCTCAACTCCATATTCGGCCTACATGTTCGTCTCCATTCGTATGGATGTTTTTCTGTGCCATCAGAGTTTGAAAAAATGAACATCAAAAAAAATTCAACAATAAAAAACTCAACCTAATAAAAATTAACATAAAAAAAAATCAACCTCAAAGATACAACCTAAAACAATTCAACCTCAAAAGTTCAACCACAAACCTTCAACTTCCAACTTTCAACCTCTGAAGCTGGACTGAACTTCCGGGTGAGTAGAGAGAAGCAATCGATCCCCGTCTCTATTCATCCAGCGTCTAGCCAATCAGGTTATGCTCCATTGGTCATGAGGCCCCGCACAGATCAACCATGGCCACCAACACGACTGATCGATCTTCGGAGAGTACTATTTGCGTTCGTGAAATTGTGTAATAAATATTACTCGATCAGTTTAACATTGACGGAAGTATTGATTGGTATCTACACTGAACCTTTAATGAAGTGGCGTTATTGAAAACTGCGTTAGAAACTAGCTAGTTACTGGCTGTAAGCACCTTTACCCTCAGCTACAAACAACAAGCCAGCCTGAACTGAGCAACTCCGCAGTGATGCCTGTAATGCGCTACTACTAGAGTAACTGAGTTGCTGATTCAACTCAAAGTGCGTTACTGTTTTTGTACATTTTCTGAGTAAAAAGGTATGTTATTGCTTTCCTCTTATACATTTTACCACTGCTGCTGTATGTCATCACTGGTAATATATATATATATAATACATTTTATATGTATAATATATATATTTAATATATTTATTTAATATGTTTTCATTATTTTTAGTATTTGAACTCTTGTAAATAGTACCTCATGCATTGTTTTGTATATACTTCGTGTTGACACTGTAAAGGAGAAGCTCTTCAATCTTGTTATACACTATACACTGCATGATGACAATAAATTCTATTGTATTCTATTCTACTGTATTCTATTCTATTCTAGCGTCTCGGGAGTGACATGACTTATGCGACAAGTCACGTTTTCAGGATAAGGACAACTCGTGTCATATCACACAGCGACACACCAACGTAATCACCAATACAGGGTGGAGAGATGCGCGTTTTCTGGCTGGATATACCGCCACTATTTTGAGTTTGGCTCAGCTAATTAAATATATAAAGTTTCGCAGTACTGTCTGTGCTGGTGACAAATTCCTGTCTAGCTTCAAAAACGCTACTTTAAGTTTGAAGAAACATTGGGAGGCACAGCACGGTGAAGTTAACACAATAAGTCTATATTTACTAGTTAACATTTAAGTCCCGTCCAGGGCCTCATTTATGAACCGTGCATGCATGTGTTGCATAAAGAGAGCATAAGCACATTCTGCCGCAAAGTATCGAATTTTATCAATTTGTACTGGTGCATAGCAAAACTGTGTACAATTACGCTCTGACCGTATATACACAAAAAATCTAGTAGTAGAACTACACATAGAACTTATTAAGAGAATCGTAGTGTTCATCAATCTCAAACCTCACACATTACAGCATATTGCCGGTCATCTATCATACAAAATGTCAATCCGTAATTTAGCAGACATTTTGAATAAATGGCGTGACAAGCTATAAAAGACAGTTGTGATAGGACAACCTGAAAAGAAAAGTTGAAGTACAAGTACAATTCATTATGTTGAGCGTTAATCTGTTTAACAGCACTTTCACAAAAACATAGACTACTGATGGATTTTCGCCGTGATTTAAAATTCTTGTTGGAGCGAGACATAAACCACACCAAGGCCATCCCAGTACACATCCAGCTCCTGTCCAGCCTGAGATGTTCAGCCACCGTAACTTTTCTATGAGTTTGGAGACTTACGCTGCATTTCACAGCCAACACTAAACTGCAGAATCATGCAGCAGTGATGGATGAAATTATGTCTCTGGCCTCAGTTTACATCCAGTTCGCATACAGACATCACCAACAAGTCATTCAAGTCATTGCCGGATTCCCAAACACAATTTGGAGCCATAGATTAACTCACATCTCAATAAAGGCACATGACGAATTCAGTTACGGATATATGTGAAATGATTGTATTCAATCAATACCCAATAATCTGCAATGCAAAGTGAGAAATTAATTTTCTTTAAATTGATCTAATTTCATATTATATTTATTTCAAGATTAGGTCAAAATCTGGACTGCAATATCTCTGGACTGAAATATGGTTTTTGTCTTTTGATAACTCTGGCCAGAATAGTGAGATTTTAACTAATCTTACACCAATATGAGGGCATTGATCTAACCTTTTATTTATAGAGAAACATGTTAACTAAAAGCATTGTATAGTTTCATTACAGAAGAGTTAGGTAAAATCTGGGCTCCAATGTGTAACGCCAGAAGACTGTCACTACTTGAACCTGGCTAATTCAGGCCAGCATGGTGGAATATTAATGTATCATACATTAAAATGAAGGCCACGAACTGACCTTTACAGAGACCACAAACATGTTGACCTGAAATATTGGTTGGGCTCATGGAAGAAGGGTGAGTTAGGTCAAATCTGGACTGCAACATCACTCCAGAAGGCCGCAAAATGTCAGTCCTGGAAGCTGGCTAATTCAGGCTAGCATTGTGGAATTGTAATATATCTTATAACAATATAAAGGCCATGATTACAGAAACCCCAAACAATTTGAACTGAAACATTCTAAGTGGTCATGGCAGACGGGTGATCAAATCTGGACTGCAACGTGTCACGCCATAAGGTTGATAAATGTCATCACACTAAGCTGGCTAATTCAGACCAGCATGGTGGAATTTTTTTCATTACCATGTTTTCTGATATTGCATTGTCATGAAGGACTACAGTATTGGAAAGTGATACACAAGGCCCTACAGGATATCTTTAAGCATGAAATACCCCTCGAGAGTAAGACTATGTTCTTTGGACACATAGCTGAGGAATGGCCAAAAAGAGATAAAAATTTAACAAATATCTTATGTGTGGCCTGTAAAAAGAGTAATACCAGCAAATGGATATCACAAGAGAGCCCAACTTTAAATGTATGGATGGACATTACAATGGACATCTCCAAAAGGAGAAGATAACAGCATGTGTTAATCACAAAATAGAGAAATTTGCTTCATGTTGGGAAAAGTGGGTCATGTATGTCCCACCCAATAGATCTGATTTTATTTTCACAGACCATCGATTGTGTTGTCTGGAAAGGATCACTCCCCACCTGTATATAGTTGATTTTTTTCTGTCTTTTTTTGTTGGTTTCCCTTTTCACTTTTTCGGATGAAAAAAGTTATTCTGACATTTGGAGCAAACAACAGATGTAAGATATATGGTTATGAGATGTATGTGATGAATATGAATGTCTGATTCCGGATGTCAATAAAAAACAAATTACAAAAAAAAAACAAAAAAAATAAAAGAAAGATGGAGGCCTAGTCATGTGATTAACACAATGACTTGCTGGGACAATGTGTGTTCTGTGTATCAGAGCTATGGTGCTCATGGAGCAAGATGTGTGCAAGAGTTCGACAGTAAAGCCTTAGCAGTTCCTGATTTTCCGGTCAGAAGGCGCACACGGTATGAGAATGTGTTATTATTTGTGCATTTTATATTGATTTCATGTTTCATGCTCCTACAGACCGGGCCAGTCAAGGTAATGCACTATAAATGTTTGTCTCTATTTGACATAGAGGGCACTATTTACAGTACACTCAGGCAGGTTAGTGGCTCTCAAATGAGTAAAATATTAATATGGAAATATTAATTGTTTCTAGAAATGTTTTTTAATAGGATTTAATTAACAGTGCCTTGGGGCACCAGACAGCCAATTTACCAAATATCAGTCTCATAAAGGTGGGTATGCTACTTATTAACACAGAACCTTGTTTAATAATTAGCTTAATAATCACAAACAATATTACCTTATTGATTAATAGTAGCAAATCTGAAGAATATAAGAGTTTTACAGTGTAGAGGCTGGCATTTTCACTTCACTATACAACATTAACAGACGAGCAAAGTTTCAAGTCTCAAGGAAGTTTATTGGACACATCTAGAAAATAAAATAAAAACAAACATTAAACTAAGGTGAGCTACATACATGTACACATGTGGATGTGTGTGTGTTAGTGAAAGTGGTCTATGTATTCTATGCTCAGTCAAGGTATGTGTAAGATAAGCTAACTAGGCCCAGTTATGTTACCAAGTCACATGAAGAAGGGAAGATGCTGGTTGGTGTGCTGATTTACAGGTCCTGCTGTTGATAGGTTGTCAGTCCTATTGTTGACCTTGTCAACAACAACCACAGGGATAATACTACATTTCTTAATCTCGTACGTAATGTTTGCACTTCTTCTGGTGCAGGCAAGATCCGCGCTATCCCTCAGACGATTCTTCTAGCGGCTCCGTTTCTCTTCTTCTGCGATGGGCTTTTTTGAACGTTTTTGTTCTGGGGTCACACGCCAGCGCAGTGGTTGTGGAGCATGCGCACACGCATTATCTAATTGAAAACTCTGATTCCATTTGCATTATCTGGGTGTCTCAATCGGATAATGAGAACTCCGATTTTATTCGGAGTAATGTGTTTACATGCACTTAAGTTCTCCTGTTATAGTCCGATTAAGGCAATAATTTGTTTTTTTCACATGCATGTAAACACATTGAGTGACCAGTGGGGGTCAAGAGTGGAGGTTTCACACCTAGGTGCAAAAAGGTGAAGGTTGCTGGGAGGTTGAGTAAGGCCTTCTTTGTCTGGGGAACAAAAGGAGCCATGCGGCCTTGTCCTCCATTTTGAATGGGCTGAGTCCCAACAATATGTAATTTAAGTTTCATTCACAGACTTTCATAAGAAACGGATATTGGCCAAAATACTAGTTTTGAAGGGAAGATATGGCATTAATTGGAGGTGTTTGTTGTCAATATTAGTCAAACATCAGTTGAATGCATGGTTTTATCCATCTGACCAGAAGAAAAGCGTTTAGCGCAGCTGCAGTGACAAAAATCCGCCAATCGAAAAACGTGGTCACCAAAGTGAATAACTTGTTCACTGAAGTGAGAAACGTGTTGACCATGTGTTGAAAGTCTGCACAATGTAGTGTGTTGACAGTGTTGAAGTATTCAAAGGAAATGGAACAACGTGGCCAGCTGGAGAGAGAGTGTACGCGACTTAAGACCGCAAAGTTTATTCCGACTGACTGTGAGTACCTACAGAATGACGTTTCTTTTACCTATTTTGCTTGAACTGATTTTGCTTTGGAGAATTGAACTGAACTGAACTTTATTTTGAGGAATTGAGGAATAACCTATTTTGTGGTCTCCTTGATTTATGGGTGATGGTTTTGTTGCATGTGTTTTATTTGTTTTGTTTTGATTCAAGTTAATACAATGAGGGTTGTATTGAAAAGGGTGATACTATTTTAGAAAAAAAATACAATTGCATTTTGACAATTTGTGGATTAAACAGAAATACGTAATTTGTCATGACAGTTCTATGGTCATGGTATGTTTACATTACATTTACCCAGTATAGACCAGTGTAGACCAGACAATGTACTAGAGGGAGTACTAGAGGCTCTGGAAAAGGAAAAGAAAGAAAATACGATGCTATGCTTTAACCACGAGACAGCAACCCATTGACATGTAGCTGTACCGGGTTGGGTCAAACCATCTTGGTATGAGGGACAAGGGGGATTTTGAGGAAAATAAAATTTAACAGCCTTCTGAAAATAAATTCTATTCTATGAACTTACAATTGGATTATATGATAACTTTTAATTGGAATATTTATTTAATAACTATATTAAAGTAATTTTAGATTTTTTTATTAGGGACTACAGGACAACGCCCAAGCCCCGATTGTTATCCCGCGTGTTTCTTCTCCTTATTTTTTTTCCTTTCCTCCCCGTTTTCGTCCATTAACTCGTCCTACAGCTCAAAGAGCTGTAGGGCGGCTTGATCAGGATCGGTGTGCTATTACTTTTCTTTCCGAAATACGAATTACAAGAATTAAATACGAAAAACTGCGACAAATTTCCAAATGAATGGGACGGCCGGAAAAAAAACAAAGACTGTTTTTCAAAGGTCTACTACTCAGGCATACTTTCACCTACAGACTTCATTTGAACTTGAAAATGTAGACACAAGCCTTGTGTATTGGTGTATTATTTTCTCGTTTTGATAGGTCTTATCGTTGTTGATCAATCACTGTTCAATGATCATGATCTTTTTCGAAAAATCTTGTTTTAGAGTGCGGAATGTTGGTACTTAAAGTGAGAGAACGTGTGTGAAACCCCCTGAAATTTTTCTCTTTACACGCTCGTCCCGGCCACAATTTACACACTAGAGTGTGTACATTACAACAGTACATTGTGGATTTAAATTTGGTTGAGGTATGGAGGGAACAGAATTCCGATAAAATACAATATTCCTGTCACTCCAGTCTTTGTAAATCCAAGCTCCCACATTGACTACTTTCTTATCTCAAGAGAGATTAAAAGCTACTGATATGACAGCATTATAATTAGCGACCATGCTGCTATCTAAATAAGTATTTACATATTAATTCATCCGTAGTCCCTGTAATTGAAGATTACAGGTTAGGTGGCTACAGAATCCCGACTTTATTAGACATGTTGGAGCTAAAGTAGGTAGTTATTTTGAAATTGACACAGATCAAACTTGCATGAGATGGGAAGTGTTTAAAGCCCACATTAAGGGGGAAATCAGCTACACAAGCTTCAAAGCCAAACAACAAAGAATACGCATGGACAACTTGGAGAAACTAATAAAGTCTCTAGAGATAGAACTACATAAAAAAGATGTTGGTACCGCCTTTTCTCTTTTTTTTTTTTTTTTACCCGGGTTGGGGTCCATCATCTAATTGTCGAAGCCTTGACTCCTCTCCCTGTCCGCTCGCTACACACCGCAGCTGGTACCAGACACACGTCACAGACACAGACACACACACACACACACACACACACACACACATACACACACACCTAATCGAAACAAACCAATTGTCTTGGCCTCCTCACATGCTACTGGCCTGAGTGGCCTGTGATTGGCCTGGCCTGCCCTTTCTGACATAGAAAAAAACTCACAGGTTGACCAGCAGCCTGTTGAATAACAAAAAGAGAGAGAGAGAGAGAGAGGGAGACGCAGGCCAGCAGGTCAATCATAGACCGGCGCTTCGGGAATACTCCTGGTTCTCCCTATGGCCAGTCTGGGCCTGCTATGATCAGGGGGAAAAGGCTGGGAAAATCCTGGCATGGAGAATCAAAAAATTGCATACCAACATGAAACTCTCCCACCCTCTTTGAAGCTAGCAATTATAACTCTGATCCTGAAACCAGCTAAATAATCTACAGAGTGCTCCTCCTATAGACCAGTAGGTCTATTTGGAGCTGATATAAAAATCCTTTGCAAAGGGCTGTTGTGAGTTGCGGCCACAAGATCGCTGGTGCTGGTCGTGGAGGTAGCCCCCGAACCTGCTGCTGGACACCAGCTATTGTCGGGCGGTGGAAGGATTACTTTGAGGAGCTCCTCAATCTCACCAACATGTATTCCTTAGGGGAAACAGAGCCGAGGGGGCCTGGGGCTGGGCCGTCCGATCTCTGGGGCAGAAGTTGCTGAGGTGGGGAAGCAACTACCTGGCAGTGGAGCCCCAGGAGAGGACGAGATCCACACTGGGTATCTCAAGGCTCTGGATGTTGTAGGGCTGTCTTGGTTGACACGCCTCTGCAACATTGCATGGATATCGGAGGCAGTGCCTTTGTGAGTGGCAGACCAGGGTGGTGGTTCCCATCTTTGAGAAAGGGGACCAGATGTTGTGGTCCAATTACAGGGGGATCATACTCCTCAGCCTCCCTGGGAAAGTCTACGCTATGACCGTGTCCCCAGGGGCATCCTGTGGGGGGTGCTCCGGGAGTATAGGATGGATGCCCCCTTGCTATGGGCCATTCAGTCCCAGTTTCAAAGGAAAACGAGTTTGGTCTGTGTCGCCGGCTGTAAGTCGGACATGTTCCCAGTGAGGGTTGGACTCTGCCAGGGCTGCCCTTTGTCACTGGGTCTGTTCATAATTTTATGGACAGAATTTCTAGGCGCAGCCGGGTGGTGGAGGGTGTGGAGTTCGATGATCAGAAGGTCTGGTCCCTGCTTTTTTGCGGATGATGTGGTCCTCTTAGCTTCATTGAACCACGACCTCCAGCTCTTGCTGGGGTGGTTCGCAGCCAAGTGTGAAGCGGCTGGGATGAAGATCAGCACCTCCAAGTCTGAGGCCATGGTTCTCAGTCCAAAAAGGGTGGGTTGCTTACTCCGGGTCGGAGAGGAAGTCCTGCCTCAAGTGGAAGAGTTCAAGTACCTCGGGATATTGTTCACGAGTGAGGGTAGAATGGAGCGGGAACTTGACAGATGAATCAGAGCGGCGTTGTCAAGGTAGGGTGAGTGTTGAAATGAACAAAGTTCAGGGAGTCTTCAAAGTTCTCCCCAGGCCGACCCGGAGGCCAACAAGACATGGTGGGCCGCTCGGGAGGGCGACTGGGAGGTCGACAGGATGTGGCGGGCGGCTTGGGAGGATGACTGGGATTCCGACAGGACATGGTTGGCCACTCGGGAGGACAGCCAGGAGGGCAACAGGATGTGGCGTAGCAGAGACGGGAGCAGAGACAGGTGCCACCCTCGTGGCGGGGACAATCGGGGCCCTCCTGGCCAGGCAAGTGCCCTCAAAAAAGGGCACAAACTCTGGTGTGAGCCAGGGTTTACTCTCAAGAATTCTGTCAAGTGAGTTGAGATCTCGGTTGACCATCAGCCTAAAGCCCGGTACTAGGTGTGCAATCGGAACTTGAATTGATAGATTTTTAAAAGAATAATTTTTATGATTTTAAGTAATTTTGATTGAATGTATTGATTCTTAGTGAATACATATTATACACAGAATGTAAAATGAATAATGGTTGAAGAGATGTAACTAATGATTGTGAAATCGGGAGCAGAATGAGAAAAACAGGACACAGCTGTCAGGCATTGGGGCAAAAAGGGGAACCGAAAGGCCAGCAGGCCTGGGGACAGGTCAGGACATGTCCAAACACACAGTTGTGGAAAAGTACAGAAAAATGTTCCAGTATTAATTAATAAGTCATGAGTGTAACACCCTTATTGGAGAAACAGGATGGTGTGATGGTCAGTCATGATGATATGTTGGAAATAGGATGTGTCGAGTATAAAAGATGTAATGCAGAAGAGTATTCTGGGATTTTCATCTTGGACACAGACTGTGCTGCATGTGGCCTGAGCCAACTCCTTTGCAGTGCTGTTGTGGCTTTAAAAGTTCTGTCTGGAATCCCCCTGCCTAGCAGTCGAGGATTGGATTATCTTTCGCATTTCGGAGTTCTATTTCTTGGACTTTGTACGGAGTCAAGGAGACCTACTGGATTACAATTGTGAAGGATTTTAAGGGATTTACCAAGGGACAGAAATATTGTTCATTGGGACTTTACAGTTTTACCAACTCGCACTGTGGCAGTAAAAGTACTGGCTTTTGGGTGTGGTCGCATTGGTCGTTCAGCTCACTCGACGCCTTTCCTTCCCTAAAAGGATTTTTTTTTATAGATTTGGACATTTTCTATGCCCCTTCTTCATTCGCCCAGCTCATAAGTAATTCATTTTGATCAGTATTTTTAGATTAGAATCTGACAATGATTATGTTTGATTTGACAACCCTTGATTACTTTTTAATTGATTATATGATTCCTGAATATTATTTAAACAAATATCTGATTTTGGTTTTGATTGATTTTTTGACCTGTTGCAATTGCTAAAGTTGAACCTGCAAGTAAAACTTGATTCTAAAAGTCAGAATCATTTTGTTGACAATTATTTCCCCCTTTTTTTATTGGTACAAAATGTCATGACAGTAAAACTATATGCAACTTGAATGATAGCTCCAACACCTAGCTCTTATCGGTCACACTAGTCTAGTCCACTTAAAACCTTTTTCAAGGAGGCCTTGTGGAAACAGAACAAGAATATTTCATGTTGTGACAAAATGGCAAGGCCATAGAGGAGGGAGACGGAGTAATTTGAACTCACAGTGCTCTTTATTCCCTCAGACCAGAACAGGGTTCATTAACACAGAGCAGGAACTTCTCAGGCATACACTGAGCTATAAAACTAGCTGTACTCCTTTTTGGCGAACCTGAGCATAGGCTAACACACAACGACATTAGGCAAGAACTTCCAGCAACAACAACACTTCCTGAACACAAAGCATTATGGGTAAACATCTTACAGGGGAACAGTCCATTCAGGAGTGTTGTGACTCTAGTTGCTACATAGCCCCCACCAGCGGGCCGCCTGTCCCGGCAGTCACAAGCTCAACACATAGTCCACATAGTGATGGGGAGGCAACCTTTGCCTGTTTTCACCACCTGTGACACGGAGCAGGCTTGCGGAGGGGGTAGAAGGTGCACGGGGTAAGCAGGGCACGCTGCCAACTTCTCCTGACTCTGCATATGGGCAATAGGGCGTCAACTGGTCTTGGTGCAGGACCACAACACGCCCCCTGATGGACATCTTCACCGATACACCACATCAGAGAGCCGTTCCAGCACCTCACATGGGCCCACCCACTTGCTAGTCAGCTTGGGTGAAAGGCCTTTTTCCGTGAGGGGTTGTAGACCCACACTTTCTCTCCAGGGGAGAAGGGCCGCCCCCTGGCAGCAGGTGTTGTATGCCCACTTCTGTTTCCCGCCAGCCAGATCCTGGCACCGTCGGGCAAAGTCGTGGGCCTCTGCCAGCCGCCGTCAAAGGCTGTGCAAGTACTCCATGCCAGGTTCTCTAGGGAGGTCGGTGCAAGGGGGACTGTTGAAAGCCAGGTCCACGGGGGTTCTTAGCTCCCTTCCAAACAGCCCCTGATCGCTGTGCAACTCTTCAGGTGCACCAAATCAGCAGAACATCTCGCACACCAGTCTCTCAGCTGTTGTTGTGGCGCTCCGGTTGGGGACTGCATACGCCTCTGGCCACTTAGTGAAATATTTCATTGCCACGAGAACATAGCAGTTCCCTACATCTGTGAGTGGAAATGGGCCAAGGATGTCCACGCCCACCTGGTAACACTGCAGGGGGGCATGGGAGAGCTGGCTGGGGCTTTTCTGGGCGGTGCAGGCGTCGCAGCAATGCACAAACAGTTCAGTGTCCTGACTGACACCAGCCCAGTAGAATTTCTGCTGAAGTCTGTTTAAACTCTTTGACACCCCAAAGTGCCAAGCCCCACCAAGCCATGGAAAGCCTGCACCACTTGTTGACGTTCCTTGGGCACCAACAGCTGCCAAACGGCACCTTCTCTGCCTGGCACCTGCCAGACATGATAGAGCAGTCCATCTTGTCGTGCCAGTGCAGCCCACTGGGAGTAGTAGGCCTTGGCTTCTATGCACAGTGCTAAGACAGCCTGCCAAGATGGGTGTGTTCCTGCGTCGATCCACTGGCCCACCTTAGACAGGATAGGGTCAGCTTCCTGTGCAGCCCGCCATTCCTGACGCTCCACTGAAGCCAGACTATCCTCCGCCACCTGGACCTGGTGCGCAGCAGCCACCTGGAGAGTTGGTCGATCTCGCTCCTCCTGTCGCGAACAGTGTCTGCACTCCATCGTTTCACAGGGTCGTCGAGAGAGGGCATCAGCGTTGCAGTGCAGTCGCCCTGCCCATGCTGGACCGCAAAGTCGTAGTTCTGCAGGGCCTCAATCCATCTCGCCAGCTGTCCCTCCGGCTCACGAAAGGTGAGGAGCCACATCAGGAAGGCGTGATCTGTCCGCAGAATGTAGGGCCGGCCGTAGAGATAGGGCCGGAAGTGACGAAGCGCGCTAATGACGGCCAACAGCTCACGCCAGGTAACACAGTAGTTGCGCTCAGCACGATGCAGGGCGCTGTAGTAGGCCACCACTCTTTCTCCTTCCTCTCTCTCCTGCGAGAGGACAGCCCCCAGTCCGGTGTCACTGGCATCCGTGTCAACGATGAAACGACACCCCTCACAGGTCTCGTCCCACTCAAACTGTCGGCCTTTGTCTGTAAGGCAGTGCAGTGGGCAGGCGATGGACGCGAAGTCATGCACAAAGCGTCTGTAATAAGAGGCAAGTCCCAAGAAGCTGCACACCTTGCCGATGCTTCGGGGGATACGCCAATTCTGAACTGCTTCCACCTTTGCTGGATTGGTGGGCACACCGCCAGCCCTCACCACATGTCTCAAGAACTTAGTCTCATGTCGCAGGAGGTCACACTTCTTGGGGTGTAGGTGCAGAAGAGATGTCACAGAAGACCTGGCGAAGGTTTACCAGTGCCCGTTCAAAGTTGTAAGCATTGACCAACAGGTTGTCGAGGTAGACCACACACACTGACTCCGTGGAATGTGAGCCAGGACTCTCTCCATCAACCTCTCGAACGTGGCAGAAGTATTGCAAAGTCCAAATGGCATTACTCGGAACTGCCAGAGTCCTTGACCTATGGTGAAAGCAGTTTTTGGCCGATCTTCTGGTGCCAGCTCCACCTGCCAGTAGCCACTTCTCAAGTCGAGGGAGCTGAACCATTGTGACCCCACGATGTGGTCCAGAGTGTCGATGCAGGGCAGGGGATAAGAATCTCTCCGCCTCATTGCGTTCAAGCAGCGATAGTCCACACAGAACCTCCACGTGCCATCCTTCTTTTGCACAAGGGCAGCAGGGAAGGCCAAGGACTGTTGGATGGCCCTGGATCATCTGCTCAGCAGCCTCCCGTCTGGCCAGTGGGAGACGATAGGGTCACAGGCGAGTAGGTGCAGCAGCACCGGTGTCAATAGAGTGCTGCACCAGCCCCGTCCGAACGCACTCATCATCCTTAGCAGCAAAGATGTCCAGGAACTCTTGGAGCAGATTCCCTAACTTTTTGCTCTGCTGGGGGTCCAGCTGCTCACTGCTTCGTTGAGTGAGTTCCTCGACTGCTCAAACTGTTTCAGGGGAAGGACGAGGGTGCTGACTGTCCTCCATTGGGGCTTGATGTTGCTGCTGGGCCACCACGACTGGAACGGTGCTGTTGTACCGCTCAGTTGCGGGTGCGCCTCATCCTCTTCTCATCCCCCCGACACCGATTGAGGGGCAGTCTCTCTGTGCCGATGTGGAGGACTGCTTTCAGCACATCCACCACGGCTCCCCAACGTTCCAGCAGATCAAGGCCGATAATGCAGGGATCCAGAATGTCAGCCAACCAAAACTCCTGCTCTGTTTCTATCCGCCCAGCCTGCACAAACAAGCTTTGTTTCCCACACATTGTTAGTTTCTGGTAGCACCCCAGGACGCACGAAGGAGATGACAGACCCCGAGTCGATCAGGGCTCTACAGGCTTGTCCGCTGAGGAGACAGGGCAGATATAAGCCATGGACATGGCCCAATCTGCCAATATGGTGAATGTTGCAGTGTCTGTGTTGGCTCACAGACACTGCGCGGTGTCTGTGAGCCAACTGGCCCCTCATCTGGTCAGTCGAGGAGCGCTTTCCAAAGTGTCGCTTTAGAGCCATGGTCACGGTTGAATAGTCACTCAACTCCTCCAGCGCCACGTGCAATAACACCTGCAGTGATTTTCCTTCTAGGTCTAAAACAATGTGAGCGGCCGTCTCTGCTGCATTCCATCCATCCATTAACTTTACCATTCCGACCTGAGTGAGGTAGGTTTCTAGCGGTGTGGTGCCAGCATATCTCGGGAGCTTGTAGGCACTCTGTGGCAGCGGGTGTGACGGCGATGCGGAAGTAGCGCCTCTCAGCTCTGATGACGGGAACAGCGCGGCCGATGAGCTCTCCATACTGCAGCGGGGTTAGCGTCTCCCGTTGCGGGCACCATGCGGAACGCAGCCGGTCCGCCTACAGAGCGGTGGGCAGAGATGGTGGTGCCTCTCACCGTGGCAGCAGAACAAAGGGGAGCGCTGGCGCTGTCCTGAATGGGCGGCTCTGTGGGGGCTGCGCTCCCTCAGTCCACACTGCTCGCCAAACTGTGCGAGGAGCTCTGTAATTGCTGTGTGTTCCCAACAATTTCAACCATGCAATAACTTAAAATATACAATAGTGTTTATCATTTTGCTTTATATTTATTTTCCACTTTCATAACATTTTTGTATTCATTTCAGAGTAATAAAGCAAAGGCAGTCACAAAGGCTATAATTTGTTTATTTGAAAGACTGTAAATGCATCTCTTAGTGTTGGGTCTTAAGCCTATATTGCAGCAAATAGAGGATTATAGTCAGTAATTGAGGAGAGTGATCCGGACAGTGAATGCTACTGCTCTACTGATTTGCATTGAGTCATTGACTTGAGTCAGTTTGCAAACAGATGACTTACTGATTCATTCGCCAAATGAACCACCTGAACATGAACAGATCACTTACTGATTCGTTTCCCAAGTGAACCACCAATACGTGAACGGATCACCTATTGATTCGTTCGCCAAGTGAACTACCAGTACGTGAATGGATCACTTACTGATTCGTTCGCCAAGTGAACCACCAGTACTTGAACGGATCACTTACTGATTTGTTTGCCAAGTGAACCACCAGTACGTGAACGATCACCTACTGCTTCATTTGCCCAGTGAACCACCAGTATGTGAATGGATCACCTACTGATTCGTTAACCCAGTGAACCACCAGTACGTGAACGGATCACTTACTGATTCGTTCATCAAGTGAACCACCAGTACGTGAATGGATCACTTACTGATTTGTTCGCCAAGTGAACCACCAGTACATGAACGGATCACTTACCGATTTGTTCGCTAAGTGAACCACCAGTACGCGAACGGATCAGTTAGTGATTCATTCGCCAAGTGAACCACCAGTACGTGAACGATCACCTACTGATTCGTTCGCCCAGTGAACCACCAGTACGTGAACGGATCACCTACTGATTCGTTCGCCAAGTGAACCACCAGTACGTGAACAGATCACCTACTGATTCGTTCGCCAAGTGAACCACCAGTACGTGAATGGATCACCTACTGATTCATTCGCCCAGTGAACCACCAGTACGTGAACGGATCACCTACTGATTCGTTCGCCAAGTAAACCACCAGTGCGCGAACGGATCAGTTAGTGATTTGTTCGCCAAGTGAACCACCAGTACGTGAACGGATCACTTACTGATTTGTTCGCAAAGTGAACCACCAGTACGCGAATGGATAAGTTAGTGATTTGTTCGGCAAGTGAACCACCAGTACGTGAACAGATCACCTACTGATTTGTTCGCCAAGTGAACCGCCAGTACGTGAATGGATCACTTACTGATTTGTTCGCCAAGTGAGCCACCAGTATGTGAACAGATCACCTACTGATTCGTTCGCCAAGTGAACGAATCACTAGTTTTAATCATTGTTACGATTTTAATGGTGGGGGGTGTGGGTGGGGCCCACATTATTTTTATTTTATTGAATATTTATTATTAAACACAAATCATTTGATGTAAATTGTAATGGTAATGTTTTTTGTCCTTTATAATTTGTTTAATTTCCACAATTAAAACACAAATTGTTTTACGCATATAACATGCATCGCGTGCGTTGTACTTTTAATTACTGTTACGATTTAAATGATGGGGTGTGGGTGGGGCACGCATAATTTTTATTTTAATAAACATTTTTTTATTAAACACAAATTATTTAACAGTACATCCAACATGTCATGTAAACTGATGTCAATTTTTTCCAACGCGGTGTGGGTGTGACTCAATGAACAACCACACTTGGTACAGTAAAAAGAATGATATTTCCCATCACTAGCTAACACACAACAACATTAGACAAGAACTTTCGGCAACAACAACACTTCCTGAACACAACGCATTATGGGTAAACGTCTTAGGCAACCGTCCATTCAGGAGTGTTGTGACTCCAGTCGTTACAATATGTTGTCAAGAGTTTACAAAAGGAAATTGATACAACTATTGGATTCAATCAAAATCAGAATCAGAGTTACTTTATTGATACCAGGGGGAAATTACTTTTCGTTACAGCAGCAGTGTACCAGTATACAGAACAAAGAGCAATGTAGGTAATAAGAATAAGTAATAGTAGGTAGACAATTATAGTAACATCACTGTAAAAACTATAAGAAATTTATATAACAATATGTACAAGCATAAATGTTTTCTGAGTTGTTGCTCTATAATAACATTGAATATGAGGTATTGCATAATGGGAAATTATTGCACAGAAATTACTGCACATTGTGAATCCAGAGTCCAATAATATATAAGGTAAAATGTACAAGTATATGAAGTGAACATTAGTTATTGCACAATATCAGCATAAATATGGTTATAAATATGGGTTATGCACACTCAGCACAGGAGTTGTACAGATCGATGGCAAGAACAGGCAAGAATGATTTCCTGTGGCGCTCTGTAGTGCAAATTCAAGTTTGGGATTTAGGTTTTTCGGTGGAGAAGACAAAAGTTATATTTTTTACTCAAAATAATTTAAATTTAAATCATATGGTAAGAGCTTAGAAAGAGTACCGTAAATAAAAAATTTAGGAAAGTGGTTTGATAGCAGACTTACATGGCAGATACATATGGACAAAATGAGAAATGCAAGTGTTAAACATCATGAAATGTGTTGGGAGTAAGGGTAGCAAGAGTAAGTGGGGTGCAGAAATAAAATCAATGAAAACACTGTCTATTGAGTTGATAAGATCAGTCATAGATTATTGATGTATATCTTACAGATCAGCAGCAAAACCACAGTTAAAAAAGGTGTGTATAATTCAAAGTACGGCAATGACAATATGTTCGGGAAACATCATCAGTATCTGCATTACAGGTGCATGTGGGGGAAATGTGTGTCTATCATGCTGCTGTAAGTCCTCCATGAAAGCCATACTGTAGGCCTGGCATGTCTCATCTACTAGCTTTAATATGAATACCATTAAATGTGATGGGGAAATTACAAATTACAGGAAAAGTGTTAACAGTCGTAGTAGGATACTCATTGCTTTGTGTTACAGGTTTCCCCAACATCATTGGTGTATTTGACTGCACCCACATCTAAATAAAATCCTCATCATGTTCCTTTGAGGGAGATTTCGTGAATAGGAAATCCTTTCACAGCATTAATGGTCAGGTGTACATGACTTTTTCACATATTTGAACACTGTGCATTGCTTCTGGTGTGCATTGATTAGTTTAATAGTCTACATCTTATAAAATGGTCTGCAGTGCTGACTACCTGATCAGCAATGTTGTGGCAGAGCCTGACTCAGTCCATGACAAATCTTTCAGTCCTTTGCAATCTATCAACACCTGTCACAAGGTGGCACGCTTAACATCTATTAATAACCACTTTTAACATCATGGCTGTGTCAAGAATGTTTCTACTGAACTCTATTTATAAGGTTGTGATGATGACATTATGTATTGACAGGTGAATTTTCTGGTGTACTGCTGGGGGATAGAGGGTATGCCTCCCAGCCTTTTTGCCTCACACCATATTCAGACCCTCAGGAAGCACAGCAGACATATTATAATGCCCACACCGGGACAAGGGCTCGGATGGAGATGATCTTTGGCCACTTGAAGGAACGCTTCCAATGTCTACACCCTCTAAGGTCAGCCCAGACAGGACATGTGACATTACTGTGGCCTGTGCTGTCCTCCACTATGTGGCCTGCCTGAGGAGGGAGGATGCTCCCAGAGTGCCATCAGACTGGGGTGGACTGGGACAATCCGCCATCTTCCTGGATGACGACAGTGGTCGACTGAGTGGTCGACTGAGACCAATAACTCTTAAATTATTTCAGTTAAAATGCATTCTGTACTTTTAAGTTGAATATAGCCTGTAATGGCAGAGACACATGCTTTAAAGTTAAGTTAAATTGGGTCTGCAATGGCAAAGGAATTTGTGTTATTTTATACTGCTTAGGCCTATAGTGCTGTTTACTGTACACAGGTCTCACATTCGTCTGTTTACTTAAGTAATGGTTTTGTCCTGCATTTATTTGTGTGTTGTATAATACGCTTTGACTCTGTGCTTTCTATCGTGTAGAGCACTGTGCACTGTGTGCTGGCTTTGATTTATTCTTATTCAATAAAGAAACATCATGTTACTTGTTGACGTGTATTTATATTTCTATGGGATGTGTGTTTTATATGTAGTCTATGGGAAACTAAACTATCTACTGATTGCAAAATCATCTAAAATTATTGAAATTAATGATGACAAATGTTTAAATAATGACAGTGGGTCTAGTTGAATGTGATAACTACACTGTAAACCCTGATAAGTTGTTGAAACTGATTACATAAAATTTTTAAATTAATGTTAACTCAACATTTTAAGTATGCTTTACTTGTAATCTTAAGTGGCACTAACTTTGGTAAGTTTAACCAAACTTATCTGATAAGTATGTTCTACTTATTTTGTTTTCACAGTAAAAATAAATACAAGTGTAGATAACTTGACTGTTCTTATTATTGTAAAACTGAGTTTTTCGCTTATGTTTACTTAAAATGTTCAATTCAATACAAGCTCTATACTAACTCCAATACAAGCAAAAATCTTGCTCAGTTAAATTCAAAATACAATCAAAATCTCTATGTAGTACACCTACAGTCAAAAACACATTAACAAGGTTAGATACAACTCAGTCTTTAGTGAGTAAACATAGTACAACAACAAACAAATTGTTTTTTAAAATTCTACACTTCAATCACAAGATCAGAATCAGAAAAAACTTTATTTATCCCCGAAGGGCAATTAGGAGGGCGAAGAGCGGTACATAAAATAAGAGCACACTCAGAAAAGTTTGACCATTATCTACTTAAAAAAATTAAGGCAACAAAGTGACACTTATTATAATTGAATAGATTTTAATTACTTCAACTTTAATTCAAATTGATTTAATTAAGAAAATTTAAACAAAACTATTAAATACGTAATAATGAAATCACTGGTTGAAATATTTTGAATTTACTAATAATATGGCAAATGTTGAGTAAATCCAAATCAATTATATAGGGAAAACTGATTAATATTTACTAGGTATCCGAACGAAAGTAATTTAGATATACCAAATATCTGTGAAAAAGTGATTTAGATTTACTAATCAATTAGGTTGAATTTATTTATATTTACTAATTTTATGGGTGAAAATGATGCTATCTTTCTAAATATCTGGATATAATGATTTAGATTCAATAAATAAAATGAGTTACATCAACTCATAACTTAGAACAATGTTACTTTATTCAACACATTTAAACTGAAATTGTTATTTATCTTTACATAAATTAATTGTTCAAATGAACTTATAATTGCTACCACATGACTTAAAATCTATTTAATGTTATTGATTGTCACTTTGTTGCCATATTTTTTTTATGTTGAATCTACTCAATATAATGCGTTCTTTTTGCAAGAACTAACTGAAGGGTAGTTAACAAATTACCTTATTTAGAATAACAGCAGGTAAACATTTATTTGTGCAACTTCATTTACACATATATTTTGAACATTTTTCGTATAAAATGCCAAAATACAAAGAAATCCTGGTGTACAAAACAGAATTAAAACAGAAAGCCCTTCAAATGAGTATGACAAAATATATTTTTCTGAACACATTTCTGGAGAAAAACAAAGGCACTTGCTATTTGAGGCAGGCAAATTGCACCGGTAGATTCCTCAGTGTCAGATCAGTAGCTTGTGCTCACAATTACCAGTAGCACAAAACAGAGGTAAAGACCCAGCAGAATATTGTCCACCTTCATAATATAGCTGTGGGTTGCTGTTGCAAGAACAACCAAAAGAATCATGAAAAACAACAGGAGTGTCTGGGTTTGCCTCTGTGAAAGTGGACTATGTCACTGGCATCCATGTCCTAAGGTGGTAGCAAAGTGTTCATAACCCATCAAGAAGCTCTATGTTTTCAAGAAACAACTCTCACTGTCCTAGTTATAGTACAGCATTATCATTTACTCATTACTTCCGGAATACCAAGCTACAAAAAGTATAACATCACACCCTTCAAATGAGTATGGATAACATTATTTCTGAACAAGACTTGAACACTTAAATGCAGCACAGAATAACTGAGCAATCCAGTATATTTAGGCTCCTTTTCTTAAGCCAGTAGCTTGCTCTTGAGGCTGTTCACTTTCGGAGAAAGCTTTCAACAGTCCAGCTCGAGGAAGAGTTTCTGAAAGGCTTCGAAAGTGTACCTACTTAAGCAAGATTCACTGCAAGCATGGCACAAGCTCTTGGAAAGTTACCCAGAGCGGTCAGGACCTTGATTCCGATGTCCTCTGTACCCTCTGACAGATGGATGCTGTAGATTTTCATCTTTTGTACAGCAAGGTCCTGTGCCACGTCTTGATCTGCATCCTAAAATAACGAGAACATTTTGTATTTTAGACTGTACAGCTAAAGGAGATAGTCCTAAATAAAGACATTGAAAGAGAGAGATATGCATTTCAAATTACATCATACACTTTAACTTAAACATTTCCCTTCATTCATTTGGTCTTATTACTGTCAGGTCTAGCGTTATATTGCAGTATTAATTAGGACTGCTTGCTGAATTGCTGTTAGAGGTTTGATTAATGGGTATCATTGTAGTTGATTAGATTTGTACTTTTAAAGATTTCTGGAGTTGCAAAGATGGTTTCAATTATGTCTAACAATGGCAACATAGTATTTATAGGTCCAATTCTTCGTTCACCTGTTTCCTATTCATAATGGCATGCCCTTTTTTGGAGGATGTACTAGAAGAAAAAACGGTCATCATCAGACGAGCATTTAGATGTGAAAGAGTTTTCAGGGACAGGTCAGATCCAATGGCATTTGGCACTCTCTCATCGAAAGATATATATTTTCTGGTGATGGGCTGAGGTACCTATGTAGGCTCCTCGGTCCCAAAATACAGCAACAGACTGCTCGAAGCCATACCTTAACTGTCCCACAGATGGTCTGTGTAACATTGAGGTTCCTTGCAAGTGGGAGCTTCCTGTATTGTTTTGGGGATGCAGAGAACCACAATAAAGCAACCATTTGCCACACAGTAAGACATGTTTGCCTTGCCCTGAAGTCACTCATTCACATATTTGTCACCTTCCATGGCCACAGAAGACTTCTCTACATCAAGGAGGACTTCTACAAGATTGCAGGTACCATGAGTCACGCCTGCAAGTAATTTCTTTTGACTCCCCTTGCCAGTAAATAACATCTAATATTTGGTGGCAAAACCCTTGCTTGCAATGACTGCCTCAAGCCTGCGACCAACCAAAGTGTTGCATTCTTCATTTGTGATACTATTCCAGGCTTTTACTGCAGCTTCTTTCAGTTTTTGTTTGTTTATGGGGGGTTTCTCCCTGCAGTCTCCTCCTCAGAAGGTGAAATGCATGCTCAATTGGGTTAACCTTCCACACGTTTTTCCCCTGATGAAGTCTTTTGTTTTGTTGGCAGTGTGCTTTGGGTCATTGTCCTGCTGCATGATAAAATTCTTCCTGATTAGTTTGGATGCATTTCTCCGTAAATTGGCAGACAAAATGTTTCTGTATACATTGGAATTCATTCTTTTGTTACCATCATCAGTTACATCATCAATAAATATTAATGAGCCTGTTCCAGAAGTGGCCATGCATGGCCAAGCCATGACATTACCTCCACCATGCTTCAGATGAGCTTGTATGCTTCGGATCATAAGCAGATCCTTTCTCTCTCCACACTTTGGCCTTTCCATCACTTTGGTAGAGATTAATCTTGATCTCATCAGTCCGTAAGATTGTGTTCCAGAACTTTTGTGGCTCATCTCTGTACTTCTTTGCAAATTTCAATCTGGCCTTCTAATTCTCACTACTGGTGAGTGGCTTGCATTTTTTGGTATGGTATCTATATTTCTGCTCTTGGAGTCTTCTTCGAAACAGTGCATTGCAATACCTTCACCACTGCACTGTGGAGGTCATTGGTGAGGTCACTGATGTTTTGGGGTTTTTCTTCACTGCTCTTGCAACATTTCTGTCATCAACTACTGTTGTTTTCCTTGGTCGACCTGTTCAACATCTGTTGCTCAGTACACCAGTAGTTTCTTTCATGTTCAGGTCATTCTAAATAGTTGTGCTTGTTATACCCAATGTTTGTCCAATGGCTCTGATTGATTTTCCTTCTTTTATCAGCTTGAAAATGGCTTGCTTTTATCGCATAGACAGCTCTCTGGTCTTCGTGTTGGTTTATCTTTTCTAACAAGAAATACATATTTTATAGGTTTCAACCCAGGCCAAAAAGTAGACTAGACATGCTTGAAAACGTTTGAACAATCAACTTTAAAGGCAACACCTGGTCAACAAGAAACACCTTTATTGACCTAAAGCTAACGTAGGAGGGAGCCTAGCAGCCTAGGCCTACAGCAGACAAAATAATACTCATAACACATTAGAACATTTTAATGAGTACAAAAAAGTCTTAAAAAAGTTAAAAAAAAAAAACAAAAAAAAAACAAAGGTACACAAGCTGCACAACACTACCACTGTCAAAATGCTAGCAATGAATTTCAGATCAAGAACCTCTCATCCACTAACGTCTTGTTGACGAGGTTCTTCCTCCCAAGAATGTTACGGATAAAGCGAAATATCTGAAACAAATGAGAGTTTTATAATTAATGCACTAATTTAGCACAATAAAGAGAGGATGCTGTACACATACACCAAATACTGACCATTTGCTGTACATATGTGAGAACAGCTGCAAGTACAAAGCTCTGGGAACCGAGGTCGATGACACAGAAGAACAAAGTGTCAAAGATGAGTAGTGTGGTCTCATTTCCATAAAATAGCACATCACTGAAGGAGTAGGCCTCATCTGCAGCGAATATGTAAACAGACATCATATATACACACTGAGATACAGATAGATGATAGAGAGTTGTTTGGGTCATGTTTGTTACCATTGTAAAAGATGCTTTTCTCGCCAGGTTCAAGGAACTCCATCCCTATGACCTGTTCAAACATCAATTTGTCCTTCACTATATAGTCCGTGTCAGGGTTGGCCTAAGGTAAAAAATACAACATGTGAGGCAAAACCATATCATCAGTACAATACAACGCATATATACCAAACAATAAATTTAAAATCAGGAAACATCTGGTTTCAGTTTGTTTGTGTGAGTTTTTCTATGGTCATTTCTACTAACGTGGTCTATAATGGATGCTAGGAAGTGGTTCATGGAATGGTAGCCTTTGGGGTGTGGCTCTGATGGCTTGGCTGTGGATGAGTCCGTCAGGCGTGATGGCGTGTTCTTCTAGAGGAAAAGTGACAATAATCCACTGAAGGAATGGGAACTGTTTTGTTTTCAATTCACAGAAGAGGGACAAATATAACAGGTGACGTAAGCACATACCATGCCGATTGAATCTCGTATCCTGTCATACTGTGACCTCAGACGGTTAGTAAGAGCCACCTGAAAGGTTTGGACGTCTGTGTTTGGAAGAAGACCCCTCTGACTGCACAAAGACTCCTTGTAACCGAAAAAAAGACAAAACAAAACAGTGAGAAATAAAAAGGATTAAGGCAAAGTTAGCTACAAGATAAAGTGATGGTGTATATACTCCTTCTCGCTTCAGATTGTTAATAATTTCCTCCATGTTTGTGTCTGCGTGGCCATGCACTGATCGCCCATGGATATAGTAGCCAAAACAGCGATGGGATAAGATCAGCACAGAAATCTGAATAGAATCACAGATATAGCACAATTAAGCAAACATCAGAGACAGAAAAATAGTTGAATACAATACAGTGGTGTGAAAAAGTGTTTACACCCCCTTCCTAAGTTCTTGTTTTTTTTTTTTGTGCATGTTTGTCACACCTTAATCTTGCAGATCATCAAATATATTTAAGACAAACACAACACAAGTAAACACAAAATGCAATTTTTAAAATGAAAGGTTTTACTATTAAGAGGAAAAAAGTCCAAACAATTTCTGCAGCCACACCCAGGCCTCATTACTGCCACACCTGTATGCTTGATTGTAATTGGCTGCTAAAGGTGGCCCAACCAGTTATTAGATTTAGGGAGCACTTTTTCATACAGGGTTGTGTAGGTTTGGATTTAGTTTTCTCTTAATAATGAAAACCTTCATGTAAAAACTGCATTTTGTACTTCATCTTTGACTAATATTTAAATTTGTTTGATGATCTGAAACATTTAAGTATGACAAACATGCAAAAAAAAAAACATCATGAAGGGGGCCAAAACGTTTTCACATCACTGTATGTCCATTGACACTTACATTACTGATGGAGCAGAGATCTACAAATTGATGGATTTTGTCCTCCACAAAGTGCTCATAAAATACACAGAAGAACATCCTCTGTAGAGACAAAGGCATGTTTGTATATATGAACCAGCATTTTATTTCCTTAAGAAAAATAGGAGGTTAGCGAAGAAAGAAATCATTATGAATGAATGGTATTTACCTGCAGAAGCCCAATACAGAGCCACAGTGTGGCTGCCAGACCATAGCGCAGCGTCAGGCTATATGAAGGGGTGTATGCCCATGAAGAGCGCTGTAAAGTTGCCCAGGGGTCCCTTAGTGCCAGGTTACTAAAACCCAGAACCTTTTACAATACATATGACACATAAGCAACAAAAAAGGAGACACAAAACAGCTACAACAAGAAAAGAAGGGTATGTGTTGGTGTAAGAAGTACTTCAAGAAAGAAAAGCATGGCCACGATCTGAAAGGTTGGGTTGATCTTGCGGGTAGTCTGAATCTCATTCCATTCATTGGCCACAAAGATGGTCCGCCAGATGCTGACTGGAGTGGGCTCACGTTTTGGTTCAGCAGTTGCTGAAACATCAATGAATATAGTGAATGGAATAAAACTGTTGGATTATTAGGAATTATTAGGAAGACCGACAAACATAAACTCAGGACAATTATGTTTATACCTTGTACTGTTCTGCTAGTTTTACTTCTTGGCCTCTCCCAATCAATTAGAAATATATCAACGGACACCTGAAAGATCAGCTTGTGGATAAACTGGACAGCCTGCATACAAATAGAAAAATAAGACAGTTTATTTCTGATAGAAGTATACATGTATTCTAGCTTTAATAAACAGTTTTTTTCATTTGTGGTTCCTAAGGTGCCTAACCTTAAGAGCGAAAGCACAACCGATGTACGTCACAAACTGCTCCTCCTGAGCAGGCAGTGGCAGCAGCACTGATACAAACTGCTGCGTCTAAACAGTCACATATAGAAATTAATCCCAGAGAGAAGCAAATAATAATCACACCTAAATCCACAAAAAAATCTAAAAGTTCATCATGGAAAATAAATTAAGTAAAGACTTGCCTTTAATGTCTAACGAGTGGAGAGAAAGAAAGAATTGTTAAGAGGCCATGCAAAGACACAGGAAATAAAATAAATAAAACATTATGAGAAAGAAATCAAAACTGATATCAAATTCAGAGTGCCAACCCTTTTAAATAATCTGTAATTCTATAAAACAAAAACTTAAAGTTCAAGTTACTGAAACATACCTTGTAAAAGATGAGCCAGTAAAGTCCTGTTCCCACAGTGACCACAAAGAAAACATTGGCCAAATCACCGGCATAAAACAACACAAATGTCAGAATTGTCTAAAGCAGAAAAGGGGGAAAATAACATTACTTCCAAGCTTTATACCAACCTATGTGTAAAAATCAACTAAATGAAGACACCACCTCGACATCAATGAGGGGGGATGCAATTCTCCTCTTCCAGCTGACCGTCTTCAGCAGTGAGTAGAGGACAGCCACCCCACCCATCACACCTAGAGCTGTCTGAGCACACAAAGACATGAACAAATGCCTTCACTTTGTACTATGACATCAGTCATATAGAAGAACTCAATATTTAATCATCATTTCACTCATGCTTCTACTCACATTTGTTTTTACATGAGCCTCACTCTGATCCATGTCATACTCCACAGCAAAGGATGTCTACAAAGAAATAAATTAATTTAATGAATTAACAAACCGGGGGGTGGCACAATAGCTCAGTGGTTAGCACTGATGCCTCCCAACAAGAAGGCCTGGTTTCCTCCCACCTCCAAAGACATGCTTGTTGGGCTAATTGACCTTAAATTGACCCTAGGTGTGAGTGTGAATGGTTGTTTGTCTCTGTGTTGGCCCTGTTGGCCAACTTATCCAGGGTGTACCCCGCCTCTTGCCCGATGACAGCTGGGATAGGCTCCAGCCCCCGCGACCTTCGTGAGGATCAGCGAAAGTAGAAGAGGAACAAACAAACATTGGTATTTCTGATAAATGAAACAGCCATCTAATTATTTCT
The DNA here is from genome assembly GCF_022458985.1 of Mugil cephalus. NCBI lineage: Eukaryota > Metazoa > Chordata > Actinopteri > Mugiliformes > Mugilidae > Mugil > Mugil cephalus. The sequence goes on along the minus strand of NC_061785.1, from coordinate 24,293,493 downwards.
TTCTTTATCTATACATCCAGAGCACATGCCTCAGATTATGCGCATGTCATATACAGTGGTATGAAAAAGCGTTTCCACCCTTCCTGATTTCTTTTTATTTGCATGTTTGTCATACCTGGTTCATAAATAAAAATATGCGCAGTGGACAAACAGTGGTGTGAAAAAGTTTGGCCCCCTTCATGATTTTTTTTTCCTTTTTTTTTCCATGTTTGTCACACGTAAATGTTTCAGATCAACAAATTTCAAATTTCAAGTCAAAGATAACACAAGTAAACACAAAATGTATTTTTAATTTACCTTTTTTTTTTATTATTAAGGGAAAACAAAATCCAAACCTACATGGCCCTGTGTGAAAAAGTGATTTCCCCCTAAACCTAATAACTAGTTGGGCCACCCTTAGCAGCAACAACTGTAAGCAACTGCAGTCAAGCGTTTTTTTAAGACGCCATTTATCACAACAAGTATTTCATGCCAGATTTAATGGGACACCACCGTGAGGGCTTTTCCGTCCTTGTTGGGAGAAGAGAGCGGGAGTTGGACGGGAGCTCTCCGAACAATAAGGTTTTCTAGCAGGTCACGGCTGAGGTGGCCAAACTTAGCTTTATCAGCACGGTAAAACAAATGAAGGAGAAACTTAAAAATTGAAGGCCAATTATCGTGCAGCCAAGGGGCACAACATACAAGTGGTGCTGATTGAAAGGTCCTGAAATGGTATCAGGAGATGGACGCTATATACAGCCACAGACCAGGGAGCGCTGGTAGGGAAGCTTGCCTTGAATACATTACACTGTTGCTGCAGTCCTCCGCTAAGTTTTTATCTTTTACTATGTTCTACTTGAAAGCTCATAACTGCATAAGTGTTGTTTTCTTTTGTTCACTGGTTGTTGGATCATAACTTTACTGTGTAGACCACTGTTGCTCGTAGCAACAAGCATGGGTGTGGCTAAAGTCCGCAAAATCGGGGGTAAGGGGGGTCGCTCCTAAGCAATGGAAAAGGTGGTTACAAAAAAAACTGGTGAGCTGTGGGGCGGTGAGGAGTGGGGCGGTGTACAGGTAGGGTGTGTATGGAAATCTGGCTTAAGCTTCCAACTAGCAACCAACAATGACACCATATAACTAGCCTAGCCAACAGCAGTAGGCAGTAAGGGCATATCATTAGGGGTTTCAAGTGGACACCTACACTGTAAACCTTTGATGTAAATTTACAGTGAAATCTGAACAGTATTTTACTGTATTACTGTCATGCAGTGTCATACTGTAAAGTGCAATGCAATCTTGGAGGAAAAAAAAGTGAATTACAGCACTTTAAGAGAATGCCATTTTTACAGGATTAAACAGCAATCAGCTAAGCATTTTGAGATGGTGAAAGAAAAGTATGGGAACTAAAATTTGAAAATCAACGGATATAGCAAGACCTTTTTAACATCTGGCAAACGTTTGTTTTTGCAGCTTGCATCTTATTTTTGTTGATTTCAACTTTGGTGCAGCCAGTCTCTGTCACCACGAAGACACAGTCACAAGTAGGGCTGCATTTTCGAAAAAATGTGAATAGCAATTTCTGTGAGTAGCAGTTTCTGTTTCTGGGCTGTTTAAAGAACTCAGCATGATTCATAAGAAAATATCCTGCATTCCTAGACTTTATAACAATAATAATAATAAATTAAGTGATTATCAGATCACAGGCTCCTACTTTCTGTTCTCCTTTGATGTGTGGAAGGCGTGGTTAGTGTGCTCTTATTTCACCTGGCAACAACAAATACTATTTTATGATTGGCCGCTGATATTTTCTGATTGGTCGACAATTAAGCAGAGCAGCCAGCCTTAACCTCATCTATTCACAGATCACTAGAGAAATGTCATATGTGGCGTCTGAACTTATTGAATGCGTGAGACTTGAGAGCCCTGCTTAGATTTCAACTGCTATGTGTGTAATGTCAATAGAAGCGCGACAGGCTACCCTATTAACTGTTGTTGTAGTCTATACGCAACATTTTTTTCTCATTCATAAAACGCTAAAACCTGGAACATATTCGGGGACAGCTTTAGACAGAGAGACATGTCATTGAAAACGGCATATTAAGTACAATGGCAGGCCTGCTGCCAGTAACAGAAGAGAGATGGATTGTGGAAAATAATATCAAGATCAATATGTATAAAACAAACAAACTAACAACAAAAAAAAACAGAAAACAGCAGATAAGGTATGGCAAATAAATAAATAAAATGATTAAAGTGGTAAAGTGATTAAAGTTAATGGCCTTTTTCTCGATCTTTGATCCAGAGAAGAAGATCCGTTTCTTTTTGTTGATAATAGTTTTAAGCTCCTTGGTGACCCAGGGTTTATTAGGGAAGACGGTGACACTCTTGGTGGGAATGATGTTTTCCCCACAGAAGTTGATGTATGAAGAGACGACGTCCACCTGTTCGTTTAGGTCATCAGAAGAGGAAAGGAGGATGGCTATACTCTTGTTAGTCCACTGCTTGATGGTCTTGGTAACCTTTTTAAATTTCCTGATGACTTGGGTGTAGATAGGAGCGAGCAGGATGGTGAGGTGATCAGCTGAGCTGGGGGGGGGGGCTGCTTTGTAGGTGTCTGGGACAGAACCGTAGCATCTATCGAGTGTATTTCCCAGATGGGTGGAGCAATGGATGTATTGTTCAAAGCCTTTCAGAGATTTTCCAGGGTTGCAGTGAATAAAATCTCCAAGAATGAATTTGGGGGAGTCAGTGGATAAATGTTCAAATTTGTCCAGGGAGCATTTGATGAGATCAGTTGCTGAGGTGGAGTTAGCTTTGGTGTGTATGTAAACCAGGACAAAGAAGAGTTTGGGGAACTCTCTGGGTAGGTAAAAAGGACGAAGAGACAGAGCCAGGAACTCAATGTCGCACAGCTTCTCTCTGACGTGGACAGTGGAGCCCCACCGAGGGTGATATAGAAACACACACGGCTGCCGTGTTGTTTACCTTTGACGTCACTGTTGCGATCGAGCCTGATGGGGGGGCCGAATCCATCGATGTGCAGCGCTTTGTTGTCGTCGCCATGATTAAGCCAAGTCTCAGTAAATGCCAGAATGGACGCATTCCTATACTCATGCAGATGGTTCACATTAGCCTGAAGTTCGTCCAATTTATTACTTAGTGAGCGGACATTGGCGGGGATGACTGCTGGCAAAGTCAGCTCTTTACCTGTTGCTCGCCGAAGTCACGCTCTGATACCTCCCTTCTTTTTCCCGGGTCTGGTCGCCTTGTGCAGTTTCTGTTTGGTGTTGGACTGATCCGACTTGAATGTCCATTTCGGAATCTCCCCATGAAGAGTGTCGGGGGAAAACGGAGCCGGACTGAGGTTGAGATGCAGCAGCAGCTCCCGTGAGTATGTAATCCTTATTGTGTCCAAGGGTGAATCAGCGATCGAATAAACCAACCTATGTAGAGCTTCCAGAGTGAAAATGATTCCAGAAACATGGAATCAGGCAAGACAACCTGCTCAGCCTTTTGTCATAGATGTCCTTAGCTGCCTAGCGTCCTCCACTGAGTAAGTTAACAGTATTTCACCTTTTTTGCCTGACTTAGGAGGAGGGTTTGGAGGAGGAGTTAAATTTTCTGCCATTTAGAACAGTGTTAGAACAAAGTTGTTGAAAAGTAAAATTTTTGCAAGCTAGCTGAAATTAGTGAGTCTAAGCACCGTGTGTCGGTTTACGTTAACATTAAAACAACATGTGCTTTTGCTGGGACATGTTTTATTCCTAGTTTAGAGAGGTAGTAAGTCTAACTTAGTCCTTTGTGTTTTCTGCATGAGCAAAACGGTCTTACAAGACTTTTTTTCTTAGATGTTTCTAGAACCTTGCCCTAAATTCACTGCTTTTATTATTTGTGCCAAACTGTTGCAAAGATTAGCGATTCAATTTTATGAGTTTTCATTGTTTGTTTTATTGGTCTCATAATTAAATAAAAACGTTGTAAAAAAGAAATTTCAATTATTTTTTTTTTTTTAACAAATTAGCTCACTTATATCTTGGTCATTATTTCATTCGCCAGAATGTTTCCTTGTGAATTGTGTAGTCATAACTGTGAAACAAAATCTCCATTTGTGAGCAAAAAGGAAAAAAACACTGGTTCTGATTTTCATGCAATTGGAGCCCCATCAGAACTACATTTAGTGTCTCCTAACAAATGACAGCAGACCACAAAATCCTTCGGCCATCTTTTCAAACCATATTGAATGTTAAAAATTGCTGCGCTCTATACTCTACTAGTGTAAGGAATGTATGTAATGAAAAATTACACAGTGAGGCTGAACAAAATTGAACTTAACAGCTCCTCTTAGTAGCCATTTTACAAAGGCAAGCGTGTGTGTATTGTACGTGTGTGCATGCATGTGGGTGCTACTCACAGACACAGTTTGAGTCTTTACATCCGTGATGGGAACATCTGTGTAGGTCACAACCATTAGAGGGGGATATACTTGTCCTTCCTGTGTCCGTGGAACCAGCTTGAATCTATGAAACACACACATTTGATAAATACCAACATCACCACTCCACAAAAAGGAAAAGGGATGTTTTTACATTGTTTTAATCGAGGTGGTGTGCACACACCTTATTTTGATACTGCTGGCCACACGGATGACTCTAGGCATGGAAGTCAAGGTCTTCTCTCTTCCACTGAGAGTGTCAACAAGAAACATTCGTCGTGACAAGTACCAGTTGTTGATGCTCTCTGTTAAAAGAAAAAATATATCAGAACATTCACACATGCACATGTACCTGCTCTAAAAGATAAAATACCACCTTGGTGTGTTAAAATACTACCTTGGTTGATGAATCGACCATTGTATTGCTGGTTTTTGACTAGTGTGGGCAGGGGAAGAAGTTTTTTCGTGTCTCCTCCACCAAGGACCATAAAGACATCGTAGAACAATGGTTCAGAGTAGGTACCAAACAGCTCTTGTACAGAAAGATCACACTGTCCACACACACATTCACACATACATGCAGAGTTTGTAATACAGTTGGGTATTGCAAGGGAATTTTTACACCTTCTCACTGAGCTCAGTGAAATGCATGAAACTCACTCTTTCTTGGTAAGCAGTTCCAAAGCTGAACGCTGCTGCCTGTGTAGTGGCTGGTTGTGGACAAATCTAAAGGAAAAGAGAGGTGTTGTGGTTTTTATATGTTGAATATTTTATACGAATCTCTGGAAATATTACTAAATTTGTAAAATAGTATGGATGGATAACAGGCATTTATGTAGCTTGTGTAGACAATGCTCTTGTTCTCTCAAAGTGAAGTATCGTATTTTTATCATTGGTCATTTTAAATCTTACCTGCAGATTACTTCCTCCTACTTCTTCCCATTTAAGAAACTCTCCTCTCACATTATAGACAGCAGCAAGCAGTGTAATGTCTGTGTTCTGACATAAAAATAAACAAAATACACAAAAGAATACCTTCTGGTTTACAGCTTAATTTGGGGTATCAGTCAATGAATAGGTTTCCGTAGGAATATTATGTTCAACATTCCATGTTTTCCATTTTCAATGTAAAGATGATTATAGTCACACACTCACCTTGTTTCTTCCTCTGAAACTGAACCCAACAGGAACAGGATTAGTCTGAAGTACCCGACTGGCAAGTCCCGGCTTATCTCCATAGTAAAGCCAGGGCAGATCGTCTCTCCTGGATACAGAAGAATCAAAGTTATTGGTGGTTTGCTTTGGGGGAAAATACATCAAGTGGGACTGAATTTTCTATTCAAAATCATGCAAGTTAGTACAATGTATCCATGATTACCAGTAAGGAATGTCCTGAGTTGAGCTTGGAGCAGCTCTTGATCTGAAGATGGTGTTAAAAAGACCACAGGCATCTGTGGACATACCGCTGCTGGAGTGCATGTTCATTACACACATGTTCCCCAGAGCCTGACATGCAGTAAGGTTAGAGAAGACCTGCAAAAACATGACTTGTTCACACAAAAAAAGGTGAAGAATTTTAAAACTATTTTAAGCTGATCATTTGAAACTCACCTACTACCTACCTACCTTCACCTACCTACCTCATTCACATCAATTATAACTGAAATGTATGTGGGTATGTTTCATGCACCTGTTCTAAATAAACATTTTAAATATGAATAATTAATAAGCATTCTAAATATTCTTCCATCGTCATGATTAGTATATCTTGTGTGGCTTTGTTATAAAAAATGATATTTTAAAATAAATAAATTGCTTGAAATTACAAGGCAGCTTGCTGAAGATGAGAAGAGGTTTTGTGCAAACCACACAGACTGCATAGTGAACTTCTGCAAGAGAAACATAACAAAAATAATAAATAAATAAGCATAAAACAATCAACAAAAATGCATTTAGATGTCAGGAATGAGACTCACCAACTGAGCATAATTGACACTGGGATTCACATTGGTAGAGATGCTGCTGGGTGGGAAACATAATCCCCCGGTCTGAAAAATCACATAACAGCTGGCAATGATGTATACACCCTGAGCCCGTTAATGAAAGACATGTGTGTGTGATGTGATGGTGAGGCTTCAAGGGTAGATAGATGTCAGAACTTACCAAGATATTAGGAGATTTACACACACAGGAGGTTCTAATGAACTGAGTCTGACATCTCTCACACCTTAAAAACAATTTCGGGGATTGTTATCTCTCACATACAGTACAATGGAAAACTTCACTCTAGTTAGCATTTCTCTGCACTGACATTATAACATAGCCTATGGTACTATAACAGGCCATGAGAGAGTAAGCAAGAGAAAGCTATTTGTCAGAGCAAACACAAAAGGCAAATATGGCAAGGAGGGAATAAAAATCTGTCCTTGCAATGATGAGGATCATGAACATATGCTTATAAGAGGCACAGAAGAATACATGAAAACAGAAAATACACAGATGATGTAATAGCAAGCAGAAAATAGCACTGTCAAATTAGCAGTAATAGGAGTTTAACTCCCATACTATCTCGTAAACATTTGACTATTTATCAGTAACGTATTACTAGATTCTAAAGTTAACTGAAGTTTGCTGTGTGTCATTATCTATCGCTTACCTGTCAGGCTGATATGATATCTGACATGATACTGTACGTACCTGTCTCCACTGCTGTTTGGTACAGAATAAGCAGGGTTATCTCCATTGCATGCTTCACAGCTGGCCACATCCAGAAGGTTTCCATTGATATCTCTTTCCACTGACAAAAACCCATTCATAAAATATACAATTTTCCCATGATTGTATTCCCTCATTAAATTTGTGAGCAAATTCAGTATTACAGACTGCTTATTGAATGTATACTGTCAATTCATTCATTAGTTCTCACCCAGGATATTGTCTGGTGGGCACTGGCACTTCCCCTCCTCACTAAGACGGCCTTGACAGCGAATACAACCAAACCCATCTTTTGTTACGGCCTGTAAAGATGTAAAGCATAACTACAGATATGAAAAATGATATTGACTCTCAAAGCCACAAATATATTGTATAAGCGTACATACAGGCTTGTCGATGGGACATTGCTGACAAGTAATGGACACTTTGTCTGTGGTGAGAGTTTGGTAACCAGTTTGACAAATGCAGCTCAGTCCTGAAGAGGAAGGAAACACAGGTTGAGGAATGCAATCAAGTCAAGCCTTGAGAGAGATGTCTTTTTGCTAGGACTACCATTCCAACAAACCCCAGCAGAATACAGGGCACTCACAATAACAGACTGGTAGAAAGACTCTAGTAACTCGCTGCACACACTGAAAGACCTTCTTGTAAGAAGCTCCACTGTTATCTCTCGAGTCCAGCCTGTTGTTCATGTGGACTCCCACATACTTGCAGCGGGCCACCACTTAGACCCCCAGGCCCTGGATGGTGATGGGGCTCCACTGGTGTCCTCTTCCAGGTGGTTAGATGGTTTGCCTGGGACCACACCCTGCAATAATTGTCCTACACTTCACCTCCTGTTCATCTCTAAACCACTGAAGAGTCATCAGAGAAGTTCTGCAGGAGGCAGGACCCATAGATGTACCAGAAATTAAAGGGGTGGGGAGTGAGTGCTCGTGGTGTGAAGTGGCACTGGTGAGGGGACATACAGCAGCAGAGAGAGAGTGAGTGTGTCAACTTTTGTTAATTTACAAAATAACATTTGAAATTTATGATGGCCTGTCCCCCTGAAACATTTGTGCCTGTCTATTGTTTGACTGTGTGTTTGAATGTGTACTGTTTCTGTCTGTCTGTATTTTATTTATGTTGTTTCTCTGCTGACTGCAAAACAAATTGCCCCCCAGGGGATAATAAAGTCTACTAAGTATAAAGAGTGAACAGAAATGGAGACAGGACAGTACCCTGTGCACAAACTGGGACATGTCAGACAAGTAATTAGCAATCCAGGAGACAGTGGAGGAGCTGACACCCATCTGAACAGCTTCTCAGTCATCAGAAAGAGCTGAATGGCGTTGTCAGCACTGGAGAAATCAAATGATGTGATCCTCACAGTGCCTTTCTCACCATCTAAGTGAGAGTGAGCACGCTGCAGCAGGTAGAACACAGTATCATTCACACAAACATGAGGCTGATATGCAAACTGAAACCAAGATAGGTGCCACCAGGGGTCTCAGTTGAGCCATGACGAGTCTCCCCAAGACCTTCATGACATGTGATGTCAGTGCAACCAGTCTGAAGTTGTTGAGTAAGGGCTTGTTCGGCACCAGCACAATGCAGAGTGTTTTCCATTGCACCAGTATCCAGGTTAAACAAGAAGTGCAGGATGCCAGTCAGCTGCGAAGCACAAGTCTTCAGGACGGGGGGGGGGGGGTTTACACAGTCCTACTGTCTTGCCTTGCTTGACTCTCTCAACTGGCCTGTTGTTGCAGCATCACTGAATCTCTGTTTCAACTTTTGTAGAAAGTACTAACAGAGTAAGTACTTACGTACATGTCTGGTGCACAGAGAAATGGCAAACAAATAGCGCCAGTCATCTTCAAGTGCTCAAATGCAAAAAACTAAACAAAAAATACAACACCCTATGACACCCTCTTTCCTATTGGTGGAAAAATGCATCCCATCGTCCCATCAAAAATGTGTCAGTGGTTGCTCAGGAAGAGGGAAAAATTGTGAGTGAGGCTATATTCAGTCTATTGAGTGACTGAAGCAAAAGATAAAGAAGCCAGAGATTTAGGACTTTTAGATATTATTACTTATCATTACGCCTGTTGGTTTTGTAAATGGTTGTAAATAGTTGTACAAAAATGCGTGATGCATTGCCTTCATTTTAATGGAGATGGTTATAAATAGTTTTTTTGTTTGCTAAATTTGTACAAAAGCTTTTGAAATTTACAATTTAGATTTGCATTTTCATTTATAAAAATAGTTCGTTAAACATGTTTGTGATTTTCACGGTGAAAAATCTAACTTTTTCCTAACCAGATTTTATGGTTTTAGTGTGGTTTTAGGTCCAATGTGTTAATGCACGTTGTCAAAATGAAAAAAAAAATAAATAAAATAAAAACACGACACAGGTGAGGATGTGCTGAAAAGAATGATGCCAAACAAGGCTATGTAAACCGTTTTTAAGATGAAATATAAAGGTAAAACAAAAAAGTAGTCAAAAAATGGCTATTATACTCCACTAAATGTGTGTACATATATATATATATATATATATGTACACACACACACACACACACACACACACACACACACACACACACGGACATTGCACTTGATGACCAAAGAGTGATTCTTAATGCAATACTTCACAAATACATGAGTTGTCCGAAAACTTTTTTCCACCACTGTATGCTACTATGCTAATATTATAGATTAATATGCTGATATATATAAGGATACAATCTATGATATTATAATAGTCAGTTCAGCCTTACTCACTTATAAATATAGACCCTGTGCATGGTGATTTAGGTGGATTTTACCTTTGACGGTTTTAGCGGTGTCGTTAGCTAGCAATAAAAATATCTTACACCAAGCTAACTGCTACTCAGCTCTTTGTTGCCGCGTACGCGGCCGACCACCTCCCACCTCAAGTTAATTTATTCTGATAAGACTGATTATACGTTTTGTTGGCAGATTAACGGGCGTTGCTTTAATCACTTCTCGTGGTATAATTACCTGTTGGGCTCTTTCGCTGATTTGGACCGCACCTCATACACGACAAACTGGAGATGTCGAAAAATTCCTGCACGCCGCAGTCTGAAGGAGCCTTAAATGGGATGATAAATTGCTGGCAGTGAAGGAGATCCGTGTATATTAAAATAAGTAATATTAAAGGCGCTATGTATTTGTTGACCACAAACGTTAGCGTCCCTGTCGCCATGGTAAACAATGGTTTTCCGTTTTACCCACAATCCTTCAAGCAGCGTGATGACGTTACAAGCGCGGCTCAACGTGAGACAGGTACCCAACTGCAGGCAAGATGGACGAAAAGGGCTCCGCCATACATCAACTCCATGCCGGAACTCCAAAGTGGAAGTGAACTTTTTCAGAACCAAAAAAAATAATTAAATAAAAAAGGAGAAGAAGTCCTGTCCCTTTAAGTGTGTTTTTTTGGACCACATATTAGCTTAGCTGATACGAGGTAGAAAATATTCTTATGTGCCCAGCACACTTCTGCGGCTAGAAAGTATGATAATGGATTTTGGAAAGTTTTATGGCAACAGCGTTTTCGGTGTGTTGTGGCATAAAACACACTTCTTTTACCTTACATTCACACACACACATACTCACGCAGATGGTCAGAAGGTCAGTTTAGTTTGTTTTGGAAAAGTTATTGGGTCAGTTTTTTCCTTTAAAAAGCATACAAGCAGAGTGCCCTTTACGGCAACACGGCAAGGTATGATTGAATCGTGGTACTATTTTTCAGTTTTGATCAAAGTGCTTTAGTAAGTGGGGAGGACTAGGCTCAAAGCAGAGACCAAGATGCCCCCCTACCAACTACATTGCATAATGTCTGGGCAGTACCACCAATGATTTACAGTGTTTTTTGTATACTGTTAACTAGGGGTGCACAATAATTATCGGCCCGATATCAGGAAATTATAACATCATTTCGATAAGTCCGATATCATGACTTATCGGCCTGATAACATATAATATATATTTTTGTAAGCACTGCGGTGTGAATCGTCGTAATCAGGCGCTCCCTCTCCGACGAGATCTGCAGGCCTGCAGTGAATGCTGCGTTCAAGTGGTGTCAGTATAATCGGAAAAACAACCTTCTGACTGAAAAAATGCATTACTCCCTCATGTCGGAAAACAACTCGTCAACTGGTAGTAGGTGACTGATATCAACGTCTTATCCACAGTATTTTACTCTTTGCCCTGGATGTTACACATAAATCATAGAAACATGAACATAAATGCACCACATGCATGCATCATAACTTGCATACCTTTGTAAATATACAAATGGCGGCAGTAGTGTAGGAGTTTTTTTTTTTAAAGTTTATGAGGAAGACAGTTTGCTGGCTGAGTGCAATAAATGTATAAAGAAAATACCATGGGGAGGGAGAAAAAGCATAGAACTGGCATAGAAATACACTTTTTCACTTTATTTACTTTTAAACCGGACGCAAAGTATTTCAGGTCTAGAGGCCTTCATTTTGTGATGTTCATTCATTTTGTTTGACCTTGATATTTTAGCAAATGTTTTTTTATATTGTACACTCTTCTTATAGTTCAAATGTAACACTTCTCAACACTAACCAGTGTTAGTTTCAAAACTAGTGTATAGTGTTACATATTAACTCACTCATAGTGTCAATTGTTAACTACTACATGTGTTTTTTAAGCTGCATCTGCTGTTTCTAAGCTACATCTGCTGTAGTGGCCTCTTCAACCAGCCCAGTCTTCATGGCCTGGAGTGCTGTGGAGCTCCATAAACTACATTTACCCCAGTCTTCATGTCCTCTTCCAGTTGTCCACTCCTAGCAGATGAACAATTCACCAACCTGCCCATGATTCCTGTTATACTCACAAACTGTCACATAAGCTCATCAGCTATGTGTTATATTATTAACAGAAGTTTGTTTATCTGTTTCTCCCGTTCTTCTTTTATCTCTATATTCTCTGTTTCTGCCCGACTGGCCTTTGGCAGATGGGCCCCTCCATATGAGCTGGGTTCTGTTTCTTCCTGTTAAAAGGGAGTTTTTCCTTGCCACTGTCACCCTCAGGCTTGCTCTGGAGGTTGCAGGCCGTTTTTTGTAAAGCGTCTTGAGACAATTTTTATTCTTATTGGCGCTATATAAATAAAACTGAATTGAATTGAATTTACTCTATATGGTGCAAAAAATAAATGAATTAAAAAAATCACAGTTACATATTACATGTAAAATAAATTATGATTAAGAGGCCATGTTAAGCTTAAAACGTTTATTTTAAAATGCACCACAGTAACACTTAAAAATACAAAATACACATATAAAATACATTTCAATCATATAGCTGTTTGATGTAAAGTCGCGTCGAATGTCTTGTACAAACCATCCACATACTTTGTTCCTAAACATCAGGGGAAATGAGAGGGAATGAGTCCTGTGGGCTAGGATGAAAGTGAAGCCGAGTAAGTCTAGGAGTATCTCAGTTGTTAAAGGAAAGGTAGTAGATAAGACGTTTCTCATAAATGAGGAGGTGATTCCCAGGGAAGCCTCTGTGGAGCAAAGCATCCGCAGCGGAAAAGAGGAAGATGGTAGTGGAAGAAATTCATAGGCAAGAGGATGTAATGAGATGCACTAAGGCAGTGTTGCAGGCTAAGCAAGGACAGTGGGTGAACTGGGAGAGTGTAGAGAAAAGGAAGGTGTCTTGGAGAGAGCTATGGAGCGTGGAGGCTAGTAGGCTTAGGTTTATGATAGGTCTCTCCAGAACCTAAATCAGTGGTTAGGGGAGGACGCTGCCTGCCACTTTGTTCTGGTGTATGTACACTTAGCCACATTCTGACAGGTTGCAGGGTTAGCCTCTCTCAAGGGAGATATGCCTGGCATTATAACTAGGTTCTGAAATGCTTAGCAGCTGCAATTCAGGAAAAATGTATTGAAGCAAATTCCTCTTCTGCTAGAAAGGAGAAGAGGTATATTATGTTTGTTCGGGAGGGAGATAAGGTCAAACTAGCAAGGATCAGGCACAGTGCAGGGCAGCTAAGTGAGGTCCGACTTAGATGGCCGGCCAAGCGATCCATAACAGATAGCCGTGACCCTCAAAAGACCGGATTTGCTGTTGTGGTCCAAGATAGAAAGGAAAGTGTATTTTGTGGAATTAGCTGTCCCGTGGGAAGACAGAGCTGAGGAAGCGAATGAGCGCAAGAGAGATAGATATACAGAGTTGGCATCGGAAACTGAGCAGCGAGGCTGGAGCGCCCGGGTGGGCCCAGTGGAGGTTGGCTGCCGTGGATTTGTTGCAAAATCCACCATTGCTCTCCTGTACAAGTTGGCGCATTTGCAGAAACAGTGGGTCGCTGTAAAAAATATGTCCCTGGCAGCGGAGCGAGTGAGTGAGTGGCTGTGGCTACGAAGGAAACACACTTACTGGGGAGCATGCTTAAGGTAAGGTTAGATGTGTGCTGTTAATAAGTAGCAGTTGTAGTAGGATTAATCTAATCGGTCAGCTGATAGGCACACAGTGCCGTGATGGCTGCATTGAGGGGGGTGATTCCAGAATGCTGGAGTTCATTGTTAAGCCTTCTTGAGGTGTTGTGGGCCTAACTTAACAAAACATCGGTGAAGGGAGGTGCCCACTTGAAAACCCTAATGATGTACCGCACACTGCACACTGCCTGCTGTTGTTGGCTAGGCTTGTTAGCTGGCAATTTCTTGTGTGTTACTCCTGAAACCACCCCTAATTACCTCGGCTGTGGACTAGGCTATGTAGCTGGTGTCTGGTTGTTTCTTATTTCTGATATAGGCAGAAGGAAGAAATGTTTGGTTGTAGTGTGGTTACATTCCCATCATTTCTTACCTACCGCTGGTGGCTAAGCTAGTTAGTAGCTGACCACTGGTCTGCTGGTTGGTTCTCCAGTTGGACTGGGCTTCTAAAGGAGTTTTGTCTCAGATCATGGCACATGGGATCATAACATCTCGTCCTGTGTATTAATGTATATGTAGCTCTTACGGCACCTCTCTGCATATTATGTAGTTCCTACTCTATGCATCTGCGCTTAACTTTAAAACGTGAGAGAGTTGTGTTAAATACAACCTAGATGCTTAAATGAATTCAACAGATGGCCAGTCTCCTTTTTTTCAGTACATTTGCTGTGTGTTGTCAGTGTGAGAGAGTGAATCCCCTTATCACCACTACCACCACCACACAAGCATAGTATTCACATTCATATTTATAATGTTGATATTAAAATTAAATCTATAAAACGTCAAAATTATAATTTAGTGATTAGTGTAGGCTTCTAACTAACCTTTGAGTTTAACAATAAATCAGCTGTAATACCAAAGCCAAGCAGCAAGAAAGTGGCCCAGACAGAGCTAATGAACCGAATGTATTTATTAAGATTCAATGCTGGACCCCCTGCTGGCTCTTCTCGTCCCACCAATCCTGTCCTCACACCCCCCAGATGGCCAATTTACTACTCACCATTGACCCCTTACTGCCTATCACTTCTTCTCCACCTCCAATTCCCACCCCCACTGAAGAAACCATTCCTATGACTGTGACAGCTGGCCAGGTGAGAGCACAGCTGAAGAAAGTCAAGCAAGGCAAATCAGTTGGCCCGGACTGTGTAAACCCCTGAAGACCTGCACTTTCCAGCTGACTGGCATCCTACACTTCTTGTTTAACCTAAGTCTGGAGTTGGAAATGATACCAGTGCTATGGAAAACATCCTGCATAGTACCAGTGCCAAAGAAGCCCATCCCATCTGGCCTCAATGACTTTAGACCGGTTGTACTGATGTCATACTTCATGCAGGTCCTGGAGAAGACTCGTCCTGGCTCAGCTGAGACCCCTGGTTGCCCCTGTCTTGGACCCTTTTCAGTACACGTATCAGCCTCATGTCGGTGTGGATGATGCTGTTATCTACCTGCTGCAGTGAGCTCACTCTCACCTGGATGGTGGGGAGGGCACTGTGAGGATCATGTTCTTTGATTTTTCCAGTGCTTTTAACACCATTCATCCCTTTCTGATGAGAAATAACGTCACATATTCATGTTTTACTGTTGTTCACTACAATGATAAAATCTGTTTTTATTGCGCTTAATCACAGCTTGGTCTTGTTATGTTTGTGAATAAGCAAAGCTATTGAAGTCAGTAAACATGATGTCATTCTTGGGAAACGGGTGAAGTAACCAACAGCATGTAGCCTACTTGTTTAAGGAAAAACTTGAATGAACTTCTGAGAGTAGATGCTACAATCCTCTTCATTTTCTTTTTAGTAGGTCAGTGGTTCTCAACCTTTTTTCAGTGATGTACCATCTGTGAAATATTTTTTTCAGCGAAGTACCTTCTAAGGCAATAAGTTATTTTTTTCCCATGTGCATGTAAACGTACTGACTGACAGGCAGCCCCCCAGCCACACAAACTGAGACCTGACGGACAAGTAATCAGCAATCCAGGAGACAGTAGAGAAGCGGACACCAACCCTGAGCCTTACCACAGTCATTCATGCTCATTTATCAGAAAGGGTCTGAAAGGTGTTAAAAGCGCAGGAGAAATCAAAGAACATGATCCTCATAGTGCCCTTCCCACCATACAGGTAGAGAACAGCATCATCCACACCAACATGACACGCAATCTGAAGAGGGTCCAAGACAGGGGCAACCAGGGGTCTCAGCTGAACCAGGACAAGTCTCTCCAGGACCTGCATGATGTGTGATGTCAGTGCAATCGGTCTGAAGTTCTTGAGGCCAGATGGGATGGGCTTCTTCAGCACCGGTACCCCTCCCTCTCCATCTTCTTATGAGGGTCTATGGCCTGGAATTGTCACGACCAGACAAGGACACAGATGCAGGAAATGGTTTCAAGAAAAAAAACTCAACAGCAAAACAGCCTCAGAAACACCTTCTTCCAGAAAAAAAAACAAACAAACTAAAAATCACTCCGCAAGGGGAGGAAAAAACTCAAAAGACTGAAGTCGATAACATGGGAAAAAAAAAAAAAAAAAAAACTTACAAAAGGAAGTACTCTCTTAAGAAAATAACAGGGCGCAGTCCAAATGGCTATCTTGAACAATGCTGTGGTAATGCTAGGGTGAACACACAAGGACGGAAACAAACACTCCGGCACAAGGGAGACGCAGACTATTTGAACACATGGAGGTAATGGAGAACAGGTGGAAGTAATCAGGAATGACAATCAGACCGGTGACACATGAGGAGGGGCAAGTGACCTGAAACGAGAGGAGAGTTACTTTTCAAAATAAAACAGGAAGTGATGAGACAAAACATGGAGACAGGACAAAAACCCAACATGACCTCACCGCGGTGTGACGGGATTGCTGTGTATCTGATCTGTGGAGTTCCAAGCTACATCTGCTGTTGTGTACTCGTCAACCTGCCTAGTTTTCATGGCCTTCTGCAGTTGTCCACTCCTACCTGGATGAGTAATTCTCCAACCTGCCCATGATTCCTCTTACACTCAGAAATTGTCACATAAGATCAGCTATGTCTTGTATTATTAGATTCTACATGTTTCCTTCAGGTCAATGTATGTGTCTATTTTTGATCAAGGTCTGTTTTTATTTTCAAATGTAACAAACAGAAAATAAAATATAGTCATGTCTAGTTCCTGTTCTAGTAAACATATTTATAAAGGTGCTATTGACATGAAATTTTCAACTTAACAAATTAAGTTATGTGTTACAATGTGAAATGACACTGGGAAGTATTGAACACGCTTACTGATATTTAATACTTTGGACAAAAGCATTTGTTGATAATAATAGCAATAACAGATGCCTCCTGTATGGAGAAACTACCGCCAAACTTCAGTGTCGATATGGTGTTTTTGGGGTGATGTGCAGTGCATTTTGTCTTTCAAACATGCTGTGTGTTGTGGCATCCAAACAGTTGACTTTTTCTCTCATCTGACCAGACCATGTTCTCCCAGTATTTTACAGGCTTGTCCAAATGATGTGCAGCAAATGTTAAACAAGCTTCAACATGCTTTTTCTTCCGAAATGGAGTCTTGCATCATGAGCGGGAATATGGGCCATGGTCGTTGAGTGCATTGCTTATTGTTTTCTTTGAAACAATTTACCTGAAAGATAATTCTTTTCACTCCTCTGTCAGAAATCTTGCAATGAACACCTGGTCGTGGCTGTTTATAGTCAAATGAAGTTCTTTCCACTTCCAGATTATGACCTAAACAGTACTGTAACCTTCAGTTTAGAAATCCTTCTGCAACCAATGCCAATGCTGATAGCAATAATGTTGCAAAGGTCTTGAGAGAATTCTTTGCTTTTACCCATCATGAGATGTTCCTTGTGTGACGCCTTGGTAATGGCACACCTTTTTATAGGCGATCAGTTTGGACTGAACCAGTTGATATTCATTTGCACTGACAGGGGGCAGGATGGCTTTCTGATCACTGATAGATTTCAGCTGGTGTCTTGGCTTTCCATGCCTTTTTCCACCTCCCTTTCTGCGTGTTCAATACTTTTTTCCCTCTGTTATTTTACATTATTACACATAACTTCATTTCTGAACGTATTTGTTTTAGTTTCTTTCGCTTGGGTTGTTACCAACACCTGGCGAAAATTTCATGTCAATAACACCTTTAGAAATAGGTTTACGATG
Source organism: Mugil cephalus (assembly GCF_022458985.1). Taxonomy (NCBI): domain Eukaryota; kingdom Metazoa; phylum Chordata; class Actinopteri; order Mugiliformes; family Mugilidae; genus Mugil; species Mugil cephalus. The sequence continues at coordinate 24,275,742 of NC_061785.1, read as the reverse complement.
AAAAATTATGATGTGTTCAATATAGGGATGTCACGATTACAGTTTTCTTTAGTAGGATATTGTCAGAGAATTTATCACAATATTATGATAATCACGATTATTATGCGTTGATTGATTTTACAACTCTATTCATATGTAAAATCATATGCACACTCATCGAAGGGCTTAAAGTTTCCTTTATTTATATCTTTTGATGCCAAAATATAATTATATTACTAATTATATGACCCAATATTTGTATTTGTATATTTAAGTATCTATAGGACCAATCATTTATCCCCCAGGAGAATTGTTTAAATTGTTTTAGCCATGAATTGTCATTTACACCAGATGTTTAAGTTTATTTTTAATCACTTTAATCATTTGTCTAATTTTATGTGGCCACATATAAAACTTATTATTTTGGTTAATTTATTTATGTTTAAATTACAATGACATAAACAAATTAGTAAAACATGAAACGGACTAGAAGCACAAGTGTACAAGCACTGGATCAAGCTGGAAGTACAACACATTTATGTACAGCAGGGAGAAAGCACAAGGAGATAATGCACATCACTGCATTTTACCTTTATTTTGGCATACAAAGTTGTGTGATTGTCCTGCAGATGCTCAAACATTAGATGTGTTTACTCCTCCTTTCCAATTTTTATAACATGATTTACAAACCCTCCTCAAAAACGACACCCTGGTCGTTTCCTGCACAATAACTCTGGTATTTGGGTACAATAAAATACAATAAAATACTGCGATATAAAAATAAAGGCAAAAGTAAAAACACAGAATAGGACAAGGACACTTAGAAAACACAAGCTAAAGAGCAGTCTTTAGCTTGTCCAGTGTTTTGTGGAGGGGGTGAGAGGGATTGTATATGATTGCCAGCAGCTTTGCCAGCATCCCGTCCTCCACCACCTCCTCCAGCGTGACAAGCTTAGAGCCTACAACAGACTGTGCCTTTCTGATGAGTGTGTATATATATATATATATATATATATACACACTCTCTCTCTCTCTCTCTCTCTATATATATATATATATATATATATATATGTTATTCTTGTTTATGTTTATGTTATTCTTGTCTATATATATATATATATATAGGGAGGGAGAGAGAGAGAGAGAGAGAGAGAGAGAGAGTGAGCTGACATACTACACATTCATTGAAAGTGTTTTAACTTTCTCTATATGCTGCTGATATCACTCCATAACCGTACAGGATAGAAACAGCCTGCATAACATTGTGAAGGTGTGTTCCAAGATTATTGGACTTCCTGCTCGCCACCTGAGTATTGTCGAATTCTCAAGGACTCAACCCATGCTCTGTTCCCAGCATTTGAGCTGCTGCTATCTGGTCGCAGTTTCCGCTGTCCAGCATGTAAGATCCAGAGGAGGAGAGCAAAATTTGTTCCCAATGTTATTTTCCTCCTGAACTCTAAGAACTGACAAAAATCCCATTCCAGCTCATCAAAGAGTTCTACATCTACAGAAGGCATTTACAAAGATTTGAAAAAATCTTCTAGAGCAGTGGAATTGGTAGTTTCATCTGATAGACTGGGAAAAAGTAAGAGTATGCCCTGGGTGCCCACTTAGATATGCTCCTATCCAAAAGAGGTGAGAGTGCACAGATGTCACCACCCAGTATAAGTTCATGCGTTGTCATATCTGGTAAGCAAGAGAACATATTGATGAAGAATGTAGGGTCATCCCAGTGCAGGGCATAGATAGAGGCTAAAATAACGGGGAGCGTGTATAGTTTACCTACCACGATGACATACCAGCCTGCAGAGTCAGTTTGCACCTGAGATACTGTGAACAGCACAATTTTACTAATCATGATAATGACGCCCTTGGGCTTTGAGCAAAAGGTGGCGTGATACACCTGATCAGCCCACCCCCTAATAAGACGAGAGCTATCACAGGAACGTATGTGGGTCTCTTGTAAGAATGCAATATCTGCCTTCAGCTGTTTTACATGCGAGAGTACTTTCTTAAATTTCACTGGGTGATCGAGTGATTTTACATTCCAACTTATGAAGTAAACAGGGCAGCCATCACAAGCTCTTATGTTATTTATATTGGCCATATTGTGTATACTGAAAAGTGAGCACCATATATATGAAACCCAAATACATCAAGACACCATGGCAAACAAAAACTAATATAAAAGTTCTGGTACAATAACTTAAGTTTATAAATAGGTCCAGTAAATACTAGGGATGCACAATAACTTTTTTTTGAAACTGATACCCAATAACTTTCTGCTTCCAAAGGCAGAAATCCGAACAGCTGCTTCAGCAGAGTCATTTCGATGAACTGAATCTGCTGGCTGAATTTTCCACTGCCAGTCGGTTCCATTTTGAGCTGAAGTTTCCTCCACAGCAGACCTGTTCAGGCTGTCCAGAACAGGTTTAGCACTGACAAAATGCGTCCCTGGATCAGACCAAATCTTCTTAGGATGTCCTCAGATTGCTGTGAATCTCTGATAAGCCATCAAAAAGCTTTCAGTCGACATCACCCATCACTAGTCGGCATCTTCTAGCTCTGGATTTCTTGCAAACCACACAGTTTCCAATGATTTTTTGAGCAATTCTTCATCCCTTGATGACCCATGCTCTCTTTCTCACTTTCAGTAGAGTTGCAGCCACTCCCTCATGACCCTTGTTGTGAGCTTCACGGACCAACAATGTTGAAACCCAGGCGCTGTAAGGTAAGAGGGGAACACTAACTCTGTCTTCATTAAAAGCCTGGACTCTCCCACCACAAACCAATAGCCCAGTTCCTTCCTCTTTGAAGACCACCAGCCAGTCTGTTGTGGTGGTTGGAAAGGTCACGCCCTCTTGTGCAGCCAGAAAAAGGTCTTTTAAAGCATCTTGGCACTCTGTTGCAGTGATGACCCCGGCTGATGAAACTGCCTCCCACTTTGGAGTTGCCAAGATCCTACTTTGAGCTGCAAAGCACTTTGCTGCCCTCCAAACCTGGGCGACCGTTTTAACCAGGTGAGTCAGGTGAGTCAGCAGCACCAGCAGGTGGTCTCCGACACCCCAGATCTGTTGGTTCTTTCTTCACCTGAGCTCTTGTGAGTGCAGCAGTAAATGATTTCTTCTGCATCTTTCCAACACTCTCTCTGGCAGTTGCAGATACATCCTTTGCAGACTTAATTGGCCACTCATCAGCTGGTAGGCTCAGGAACTTTGGTCCTTGTTGCCATGGTGAATTTTCATCCAAATCTTTTGGACCAGCCCCACGAGTGATAATATCAGCGATGTTCAGTGATCCAGGGATCCACCACCAATCCTGCAGTTGTGTGCTGCCTTGGATTTCTCCAGTCCTGTTGGCGAAAAAGGTCTGAAAGCTGTAGCTCTCACGTTGAATTGTACCAAAGACTGTTTGGCTGTCAACAAAGTGGTACCACTGCTTGACTTGAATCCGGCCATGTTGCTCAAAGTATTTCTTTAAACGTGGGGCGAATACTGCTCCACAAAAATCTGCCTTGACTGCTTCCCCCTTGTGGTCCAAGGGAGTCAACTTAGTCTTAGATTCCACCAGCCTCACTGTAGAACCTTGGTCACAGTCCCACTGCAGGTACAGCACGGCACCATAAGCATGTTCACTGCCATCGGAGAAGGTGATTGCATCAGGCTCAGCTGGCCCGCCCACTGGTGTCAGGGCTCTATGAAACTTGACCTTGCTCAGCTGGACGTATTCTTCAAAGAGGCTAATGGCATCTTCTCTGAGCTTTAATGATAACGCAAGGTCTCAAGTCTCTTTGGTGGCGTTGCACTTGGGTTTGGCCTCTTGAAATGCTCTCCAAACCAAAATGGCTCCTGTCTGCTTTGCAGGCGTTGTTAGACTAATTGGGTCATATAGTCCAGAAACTTGGCTGAGTAACTCTCGTCGTGTCAGTGGGTCTGGCGTCTGAGCTCTCACCTGCTCTAGTCGAAGGTCTTGGCCGAGTCTCATTTTCCTCTTCCTTTTTGAGAAGTTTATCCCAACCATGACATGAAGCTTGTCATCTTCCAATGTGTAGCCGAGGCCAAGAGCTTCATTGTCCTCCTCTTTGAGCTGATTCGGTAGAATTACAGTCCTTGGAGTGACCACCTGTTCCTGCTTTCCAGACGACTCCCTCCTACTTTGACCAGAGAAGACCCATCGCTTTAACTCGAACCCTCCTGCTTTCAGGATTGTCTCCACATTTTCTGTGATGACTTTAAGCAGGTCCAAATTGTCATGAGAGGTTAAGAGGTCATCGACACAGCTGTCCTCCTGTAGCACTCAACGCTCTTCCTCAAGATGGCTGAAGTGGGGGAGATTAGCTGTCTCTCTCATAGCGAGTTGAGCGATGCAGCCTGCTGGCTTGTCTCCAATGTTAACTCTTGTGCATTTTCACCCAGCTCCTCTTCCTCAGAGTCACGCCACAGGAACCTATGCAAGTGCACCTCTCGATGTTCGAGCCACACTGAACTGTACATTTTCTTTATGTCAACGAGCGCAGCAAAACCTCCCCTCCGGAATTTAAGAAGCACAGAACGGATTGAGTTGAGGACGTCTGGGCCTTTTGGCAGGAGATCATTGACACTCACCCCTCTATACTTTTGACTGCTGTTCCAGACCAGCCTCACTGGAGTTGTGACGGACTCATCGTTGTGGGTTGGATGCGATGAGATGACTAATGTACCAAACGGGGCCAGTCCACTCACGAAGGACATCTTTGGACAACTTCATTGCCGCCCGGCACTCGACCATCTCATGAACTTGAGCAGCATAAGTGGCCTTCCACTCTGGATCCCGGGCCAGTTGCCTCTCAGTCCTTAAGAATGTGGCCTCGACTGCACTCCTGTTGCTTGGTAATGTGGCTGGATCTTCCACCCAGGCATACTTGGTGTGCCAGTGAGGCCTCTCACTGTGATCATCAGCAACTACATATGTGAGCCCACTCTTTACCACCTCCATCTCCCTTTCTTAGCAAGGGTCATTTCTTTGCCGCCCAGCTGACAGTTTCCACAATGACAGCCCCCATATCTCGGGACACAGCCAGCACCAATGCTGTCCCATTTCCACTAGTCGAGGAAGTTGGATGTAGTAGCAGTATAGCTGGATTCCTGAAGTTGGGCAGCAGTTGGAGCTCGCTGGCTTTGAGAAGGATAAATGGGGATTAGGCAGGTGTGTTCTTCATATTTCACAGCAGCAGTTCGCATAGACCTTGCAAAGTGTGTCCTTGATGTGTGGGCTGATACAGTGACCTCCTCAAACAGCTCAGGATGGGTGCCAGCAACTGTCTTTCCCATCGGTCCGTCCCACAACACAAGGTCCCTGTGTGAATTTTCTGTGGAGCCAGCTGACGCTCTTTGTGACTTATAAGGAGCTCGATCTGTTTTGGCCTCGCCAGGTCGCTGAGCAGAATGTCTGGGAAGAACTCTTGCATTTTTTCAGTTGACACATGCCTATGGATATCTGCAATGCTGTCTAAGCCGTGGCAAATTAGCTGGTGGAACTTGAGAGTGCCTCTTGAGGTGTTGATACGGATTTTCAGGAGATATCGTTTTATTTTGACGAAGACTTTCATGCCTCCCACACAATGAACCACAAGTGTGATGTCACCTCTGAGATGGAGCCAAACTGCTGCCTCATGGGTGATATAATTGGTGTCAGAAGCTAGGTCAATCAGGGTCCCAATTTTTTTCCCACTGAGACTGTGATTTTACATGTCAAATGTAAAACAACATGAAGTCACTGTAACTGTGAAAATACGTGTGAAAACATATTTCTGTTCTTTTGCAAAAAAATACATTACAAATACAGAAATTTATTGTTAAAATATGTTCACAAATGTATCATAATTTTACAAATATTTGTCTGTTATTTAATGGAATAAACTGGAAAATTCTACTTTAAAACTTAAAAAAATCATTTAAAATTACTGAGAAATTAATAGTAAAATAACTATTCACTGACATTATTGCAGTGACTGCTATTCATGTGTGTGTATATATACAATCCAATGTAAATCACAACGTCTTGATTTATTTCACAGCATGTCTGAACAAAACACGTGTAATCAGGAGACATTTTACTGCTGCGGCGTCTTCAAGTGGCTTCTGCCAGTGTTAGTCATAGATATATATCTATGAGTGTTAGTAGTCAGCCAGACCATACACTTTTTATTTTATTTAAACTAACGTTAGCTTAGCACTAAACAGTCAGTCATTACGTTTGCTTTTGTCAACTGACTTACAACGGTGGAGAGAAAGAGGAACAACATTTGTTTAGAGCTGCAACAATGAACAATAATCGATTGTTAACCCTCTTCTACATTTTCACTAATTTGGCTATAACTTTTACTGCGTGACTAGAAATGGCAAGATGTCTGGCTTGAACAGGAAGCTGGATTTTATGTAACGTGTCAAAATGTCAAAGTCTTCTTTCCACACAGACTGCTGCTACTCCGCCACTTGCAGGTGTCGCTAGTGAGACATTTTAAGTGTATTTTCTTCTGAAGAAGAGAGAACAAATGTTTTATAAATGATACTGAGATTTGGTAATGGTTTATTTCAACCAGTTACTCTTTTTTAAAACAAATAGTTTGATCTTCCTCTTGCCTCTCAAAAATATAGGAGGAGCGACCTACTCTGCCTTTTTCAAGGTTTTCAAATTTGAATTTTGGTGCAACACTAGTCAGTCGTCAACATGAAATTCAAAACAATACTGGAAAATATGTAAAGGATAAGCTAACGATCATCTTTTAGTTTGAGAGGAGATCTGCTAATACAGTTTAGGTTGACTATTTCACAACCAATAGCATTTATTTAGATTTTCGCAAATTTCATTGTTCATCATTGTTTTTTCTTTCTCTCTGCAGATAAGTGGTGAGAGTTGATATCATGGCATAAACTGGTGGTTAAGAACTCCACTCCTTTCCATGCTGAACTGTACAGTGAAGCAGTGCGCTCCACAGTAGGAGAAACTTTAGTCAAAGAACTCAATGTTGAGCAGCTACCGAGATGCAGTGGAAAGGCACTCACTACAAAAAGGTACTCTTTCTGTGTTTAAACCAAGGTGAGGCACTTGAATTCAGACAGACTGAGCTCATGCTTGTGATGCACGACCAGCATGTATAATTTATTGTTACACCTCATGACGTGTCCTATATGCCAGCATTTGCATTGTATAAAGTGAAACAAGCAAGGCAGAGCATGAAATGTTGAAAGCCTGAGCAGAAACTAGATTATTACCCTTTGCCTGTGTACAAGCTTTGTGGGACAAGAGTTATGTCACTTAAGCATAGTATTGTTGACTCAGAGTAATCTGGAGTTTGAAAGATAAATATGTAACAGTAAAAGCAGTAGCAATAGTTCCCCCAACAAGAATATGTTGTTCATTTAGTTCCCATGTATAGTCAGTCTGGTGTGTATTTTCTTTGTAGTGTGTTATGTTGAGATCTCACAAGCTTCATGGGTAATTTCATTATTTTAAAATGTAAAATGTTTGTAATTAAACGTTAAAAACAACGTAAAACAATAATATATCCATTTGATGTTTTCTAAAACTAACCTTAAATTCTTGCAATCCAACCAAATAGCTACCGTATTTTCCGGACTATAAGCAGCTATTTTTTTTCCCACGCTTTGAACCATGCGGCTTATGCAAAGATGTGGCCGCATGCGAAAAGCATCATTTTCAGCCAGCTTTACCCCGGGATGACAGCGACAGGGAGAGCAACACTAACATAGACCCAGAAAAGGTATGTGACGAAGCTCTTCTGAGGCTGTTCAACTCCGACACTGAAGAAGATGACTTCAGTGGTTTCAGTGCTCAGGAGGAGGATGAATAAACCAATAACTTTTCTATTTTGTTTGATCAGCACTTTTATGTTACAGGCACCGTCCGGAAACTGATCAGTTATGTTCAGTTAAACTGATCAGTTTAGGAGACATCAGTGGCTTATAGCCCGGTGCGGCTTATATATGTACATTTCCATTTTTTTTTAAAAAACTTTGTGGGTGCAACTTATATTGAGGTGTGCTCTATAGTCCGGAAAATACGAAAGTTTTGCAACAGTTTTTTGACGTATTTTGAAAGCTGAATCACATTATTTTTTTTTCATACACTGTTATAACACATCAAATATAAAGTAATATATAATCTCTTCCCATACAATAATGTCATTAAAACCAATTAATAACAGCACATTTCTGTAAATTTAAGCATTATTATTCGTAATATAATATTTATTTACCATATTTCTAGGTAATTTAATTGTTTAATAACGTGAAAATGTTTCTTATTAAATGTTAATAAAACCTGAAAATATGGCAAAATCTTGTTAAAATTACAAATACAAACTATTTTAATTACGGAAAATAACTATTTTCACGATAAAGAAATTTTCTGTTATTTCACGGTATTTTTGTGGCGCCCCTGCTGCCAGAATTTTTTACGATTTTTTTTTTTTTTTACAGTGCAGCATTGGCTGTTACCTCCAAAAGCATCAGGATAACAGGCCACTCCACTAGGCCACCCTCTGCCAGAAGACTTGAGTAACTCTTTGCAATGTGGGAGGTGCTCACTGCTGTATTGCAGAATGCGTCCCGGCATTGTTGGGCTAATTCAGATGAGAGCTTTTGGAAGAATTCCTCCTAGGCCTCGGTGTAATTCCTCTTGTTGCTGCCTGCCACTGTGCTGCCTTTGTTCCTCCTCTGGGCCATGGGCCGTATCCTCTTGATACTTCAGCACTGGGACATAGATAGTAACAGTGGTCTCTCCTGTCCTCACACTCAGGATTTCTGCACAGGAATGATGATTTGAAGTGATTATCATCATCATGGACCTCCAGACATTTCCACCAGCCTCCCAGTTTTCACACTGCCTCCTTCTTCTCTGTGAGCTTTAGGACACGGAACTTTTTGCTGAAGTACAGCTCTTTCTTATGCTTAAAGTCCCCACAGACGATACATCCCGAGAGATGGCTACTTCACTGGTATGAGGCTCTGATTCTGGCTTGCCTCTGCTCCAGTCAGATTTCTTTCCTTGGCGCCTCATCATCTCTCAGTTTGTCCAGCTGCTCATAGATGCTCTCTTGACTTTTGAAGAAGGTTAGAAGACTTTCAAAGCGTTTCTCTGGGTCAGCACTGCTTCTCTCAGCTGCATAGAGAAGCCACTCTTTCTTCAATGCATCAGGAAGCTTGCTTTCTATTAACTTTGTCACCAGAGGATTCTTTAAAGCGTCAGTTTCACCAAGGTCACTCAGGTCTTGGAGGGCTTTCTCAAAAGCTTGGATGAGCTCAACAATTTTCTTGGGCTGGTGACTTTTGACAGCTGGAAGTTTCTGGAGTCCTCAACTATTTCGATGGCGATTGCTGTATGTTTCCCAAACCGGTTCTCTAGGACCTGAAGGATGTCATCTGCTGTGTTATAAGTTATCAATCGAAGATCTTTCATTATTTTATCATCAAAACTGTCAAGAAGCTTGAACTTTTTGACTTCTCTTGACCTAGTGGGTTCTCCTTGCCTCTGAAGGGCCTCCCAGTCATCTCTTCCAGTGATGAAAGTCTCGCCTGATGCCAGTGAACTGAAGGGAGGGAGGTTGGCGGCAAGCTAATGGCTGATGTGGGGTAGCTGATGGAAGCTGCACTCACTCCTTTGGTGTCTTCTTTAGCTTTTGCTTCAATTAACTCTGCTTTTCTGGACATTAACTTGGGAATGATCTGCTCAAGCTCTCTTATACGCAGCTGGAAGTCTTTCTGCTCTGCAGGAGGGGTGCAACACTTCCACTGTATGTGCAGCTCCTTCGCCCTCTTAACCAAGTCTTTCCGTGTAGTTGAACATGTCAAGTCAAAGGCATCTTTATTTCCACCAGGTTCAAAGGAAATCACACTCTTTACTTTCTCCACTGCAGCCTTGACTGCCATCGTCAGTTCCTCTTTCTCCGAAGTTAGCCCAGAGTGTCTTTCGAATCAGGTCCTTCAGCTCTTGCGGTTTCATCTCACACTCGGCTGCAGTTTTCCAAGTATCAGCCTTTTGTTGCCCGCTTAACCTGGGAACTCCGTCAGGATCTCCATCCACCCCCACCTCTGCAATGTACTGGGCCTCCACATCATCATTTGCTTCCATGACTTTGTTGGCCTCAATTATGAGTTTTTTGAAACTGTCTCTGAGTTCCTCTTCAGACATTATGGCGTGCACCCGGACAATGTTGTTGGCCAGCCCGGAGAATTTGCCGCTTTGCAGACATCCTATTGGCTTTAAGCTGCTCCAGTGACTTTGACTCAGCCATCTTCCTTTCCACCAGGACTCCTTTGGGCAAGGTAATGTTCAGTCTGTTAACAGGCCTAAGGACTGCCAGGCCTGACCAGTTGCTGTTCAGGATACTCCGCTCCAGTCTTCACAACTGTGGTTTTTCACTGTCAAGTGGCTTTCACTTATGTGCAGTTTAAACTTCACATAAGTGAAAGCCACTTGACAAACACCATCCCTTCAGGTGGACATGAAATAATATCTCATCCTATAAGTACACAGTGCAAGCTGGTCAGTATTGCCAATAAGGAAGTGAAACAGTATAAACAGAAAATGTAGACGTGTTATAGATTCGCATCTGAGGACATCTGACATCTGTGATATACACATGCTCAACGTATATCAACAGAGGCATACATATTTGGTCGTGGGGCAGTATTGGTTGGTGGATGATGGCGGTGGAGGAGGGATGTGTGGGGGCCTGCACCGGATTGTGCTCCAGTGGTCGGTCTGGGGTTGATCGCCATCGCTCGCCATGTGCGCCGGGGTGTGTGGTGCCCCGTGGCTATGGTAGTTCTCTAGTCTTGTTACCCAGCGCTCTGCACTGGGGTGGTGGTTTTCGGGGGTTGGGGCCCTGACTCAACTCTGGGCCCTGGCAATGGTCTCACTCATATTTAGGGAATGCCCACATGCATGTATCACATCAAGAAGAATTAATGAGTCCCTGCCCTCCCTGCCACACAAGGTCACTCCACTCAATAAAGATCAACAGGGTAGTTCCCAGGAAGAGCTGTTGACGGTCACACACCGGTACTGAGGTAATAAAATATTCAGCTGCAAGAATTGTTTACATGGACAAACTGAAATTTGACTGGAATCTGGATTCAAATCAGTCTCATGCAGTTCCTGTAATCTTGATCACACTTTCGAGTCTTTGTAGTAGACTACTGTGCTCAGTAGTGTCAAATGCAGCAGGATGGAAGATGGAGAAGGACAACTATAGAGACAAGTCCATCATCTGAAGAATCCAAATATTGACTAGGTCCTGCAGAGGTTTCTAATGCCACAAGTTTGTTTTTCAGTCTGGATGAGAAAGACTTCAAACTAATTAAAGGTTTGCTCAGGTCTAGGATTATTAGATAAATCAGAGTGGAAGCAGGGTATCCGTGGGGTCAAGTTTAAAATCTGTCTGAAATTCTCTCATGAAATGTCTTAAATACAATTTTGCAACTGGGGGTTAAGTGTCTTGCTCAAGGACACTTCAGCATATGGCACACTCGGGGGATCGAACTGCTAACCCTTCGGTTCATGGACAATCCGCTCTACCTACTGAGCCATAGTCGCCCTCTGGTGGATGTGTCTCTGACTGTAAAAGCACTTTGAGTACCTTTGAGTAGGTAGAAAAGCGCTATATAAGAGCAAGACCATTTACCATTTACCTAGATGAACAATTCACCTACCTGCCCACGATTCCTGTTATACTCAAACTGTCACATAAGATCATCAGCTATGTGTTATATGTTATATTACTAGATCCTACGTGTTCAGCTTGATGTATGTATCTATGACAGAAGTTTGTTTGAAGTTTGGCAGAGGAATGGGGAATTCAACAAAAGGTCACCACAATTAGAACAGATGAACCATGTGCACAAACCATGATGGCTACAGAAAGACACCTCCTATTAAAATACATACAATATATATTTGTTGTTTGCTTCCTTTCATAGCTTTTCCCCTTGTTGTGCTGCTTCCCAACGTGTATGAAGGGCTTGAGGTTACAATGTTACTGTCTGTGTCTATTATTTGATTGTCTTCCACTAAAACCCGTTTAAATTACAAAATGTTGCTTTTTGGGGCAAATATTGTATGTGACTAAATGTGATTGAGATTAATTACAAAACTCTGCTCCGCTTCGAATATGAATGTGAATATTTGAATATGCTTGCTCGTTTTTTTTTTTTTTTTTTTTTTTTTACAAAAAATTAAATTTGGTTAACCCTCATACCTGATTTTAAAATTGTTACCATTAAGGGACAAAAGCGTCCTCTTCAACCTCCTCTCTTACATAAATTTTGTAATCCACCAGTTTGATTGTTCTTTCGCTTTTATCCCTTTATATGCCAGTGTTTGGCAAAGAGAAACCAATTAAACAATCAATATCAGGGAAAGGGGGTAGCACAAGACAGAAAACCAATGAAGTTCACAAAATAAAACAGGAAACTCAAAACATGTTCTTGGGAAATGACAGACATAGAACTATTGTATAGCAAGTAGCCTATAGCGTACAAGATACAAAAATACCATTGCTATTGATAATGTCCTTTGGCACCACAGTCAGATGCATTGTTGATGGATGAAGCCAGGGAGTCATCAAGATTTTGCCTTTTACATAACCCTCTCATCAAAACAAGGTGTTTGATGAATGAACTGTTAAAATGTTTATTTTTGAAATGATTGCCTTGCAAGACTACAGTATGTACCAGGAAGTACACAGGAAAATCTCCGAAAAACATTTTTTATTTATTTTATTTTTTGTTAATCTTTTTTTATTTTATCTTTGTTCTATTATACTAGGTGGTTAAAAAGATCTAATGACTTTTTAGCACTGAAACTACAGTACCAATAACAGTGATAATAACGATTAAAAGCGAGTTCAAAGACTCTTTCACAAACTGTATAATATTAATAATACATTTTATTCATATTGCACTTTACATTTTGACAATCTTAAAGTGCCACAACTCTACAAAAAGGGCAATAAGTAGTTAAAAGGAACATCCTCTAAAATACAATCAGTAAAAAGCTTTAAAACGATGTATAACAAGCACTGTAAAACATTTTGCTGGATATAAATAACTGAACTAGCCCTCAAGTAAAATATGAAGCCAAAGAGGATTCAACAGACACACTTAATAAGAGGCAAAGAGGGAGAAAGACATGCAGACACATGCAACCAAAATATGGGCCAGTGGCTATTTCTACTGGTATGAAACATGGTTAATGCATATGACCATTGCAAGTCTGTGCATAGGGACCTATAAAGAGCTGGAAATTAATAACTCTGCGACCGAGATAAACAAAGGGGTTTCGGCCAATAAGGAACGAGTTTAATAGGAAATGGCGTGTACCCACCATTACTGTTCGTAGTGGCTCTTTCCTACCTATGGAGTATACACGCACGCATTCACACGCAAAGGATGACGCGAGACTCGTGCTGTAAAAACACCGATAGGTTATTTTATATATCTATGCTTTGTAATACAAATTATATTTCTGCTTTAGTTAAAGTAATTTTATCTGCTTTTCCAACAAATACCCACTATCCGACCTCGTGGCACTAGTTGGTATCTGAAAAGCAATGCATATTCATCCGCTTTTAGATGAATGTCAACAGCACAACAGTACCCGGATGGACTGTCATGGCCGCCGTCGATGTGGTTCTACAGAGTGCAGAGAAGGAGGCAAATGACTTCGTTTTGTTTTTTCATGCAAACCTTCCTTTTGTAATAATGCCGGACGCTGACGGGATGCCGCACGAACTTTCATCGAGTTCATAGTAAGAAATAACGGATTTGTGTAACTTTGAATGTCTTCGTATTGGTGGAGGTTTCATTTTGATGTAAAATAACTGGTTATTAAACTCCACACAAACATTGTAGTTAGCGACTCATACATTTCTCTTGAATTTGGGCAAAACAGGCGCCGTGCAGATGCACTTCAATACAACGTGGGGTCATTTCTTGTTGTCTGTCTATAATCTTAAATTCATTAAAAGAGAGCCAACACTTTCTGTAGCAAGGGTGTCCAAACTTTTTTTTCCACTGAGGGCCACATACAACAAAATATACGAAGGGCTGGGCCACTCAGATGAGGCATATATCGACAATACACCTCACCTGTTTAAGTAGGTAAAGTATGCTTACTATATGATAATGCTTTAAAAAATATCGTACATCACAACATTCCATTAAAATATTTTCATTCATTTTGTCACCAAAATAGTTGGCAGCTCATTCACAAAAGGCAGCTTCTTCTTAAGCTTTTTATTAAATAGCTAAGTGGACTTAGTAACACATAAATACTGTGGAATACATATATATATATATATATATATATATATATATATATACACACACACACACACATTGATACTAGTAACAATGTTGCATTCAGTTGGAGAAGTGATGCTGAACTTTGGACTGAGGGATGGTTGGCAGGGAGGGAGTAAGTTTGGTGATTAAGATGCAGAGGACATCTCAGAGATTACTGGTTGTCAATCTGCTTCTCCCTAATACAAAGTTAATTATGAACTTCCCTGCAAAGAACAAACAAAAAACACCTGGCAGTTGCTTAACTTCTGTTCTTGTTTGACATTAGTGTAGGTTTGGGATTTGGTTTCATAGTATATTGTACTCTTTCATCACAATAACAGTTACATTGCATATTAAACACTTCCTCTTGTCTTCTTTTTAGAACTATTCATTTTCCCACAGTTTCATGTGAGGGCCCTATTCCTTTACATGTCTAAAATTTGTTGGTGGCCATTTAAAAATGGGTTGCAGTTGGCCCGCTGCCCTTAGCTTGGAAACTCCTGTTCTATAGACAATGCATTGGGTATAAGTACATTACAGTAAATGAGTAAAGGTTGTAACGTGTAGATTTTTTTTTTTGTATCTACTGTAAATGTAACTTACAAATAAACAAAATAACAGCAAGGGAGCTTGATGTCCCGCTATTTACTTGTATATTTTGTTTCATACACAAATTTTGAAATTTGCTACATTTTGTGTCGCCATGTACCCTTTTCTTTTGACTAAAAACTTTCTTGTGATGAAATATGTATGTACACATACAACACTATCAAAGTTGTGATTTTATTCTTCTGTCTTACAGGCACACTGGAATCATTACAAGCTCCTCTTCTTCAAAGATGGCATCTATTAGTTGTTGAGGTTTTTCTAAAGGAGTAAAGGTAACAATTACTGGATATTCATTGTTAATTCCATTAAATCTAACCTCCTGAGATGCTGTAACTTCAGCTTCTGTGTTATTGTATCGATTATGCAACTTTTTTGTTTGGAATTTTATATAGCATTGGATGTTATTTGCTTACTGGATCTTTTCTTACAAAGATGTTATAAGAATGACTACTAGTCAATTGGCCAGGTGTGGTATATTCTCATTGGTTAAAGCATCAACATAACTTAACTTGGTTCCAAGTCCCAACTTCAGAATGACATCATTCAGGTTTTTCACTCACTGAAACATCCTACCTTGAATTAAGCCATTGAGACCACAATTACTCAAAGAAATGCTGTAAAAGTAAAATTACACATTGTACAGTATTACTCCTTGCAACGTTTCATTCATTGTCCAAAACAGTTACACAACAACCTTATGCTACAACAGCCTAATGTGAGGCCCCAGATGTGGAAACTGTTAAAAAAAAAAAAAAAAGGTTAGGTGAACTATCCATCTAACACCTGCAAAACTTAACAAGCCTAATTTTGAGGAGCTTTCAAAGTGATGTAGTTGACATGTAAGTTGGCAGTTAATTATGAATAAGTTAATTATGAAAGGCACTTTTATGAGTGACCGTCTGCACATCTAGGTTCTTCAGTATTAAATCTCCTGCTATCACATGTTGTCCCCAAATGATAAAAGCTTAAGGAACAGATCTACAAAAACTACAGCTGTCAAATGATTACAGTTTTTATTGGATTAATCATAGGGTTGGTATGGATTAATTTTGAGTAATCATGATTAAATATCGTTCATTTTTAGGTCCTGCCAGGTGGGAACTAGATGCCATGTGTTTCTGTCATCTAAGGCATCTACTACTCCAGGACCCTCTGTATCATCTTTTGTGTTGAACCCCACCTGGTTGGGCATTCTGTGATGAGTGAGTGTTCCTTCAAGTTGTTCTCCTTTTGTGCCTCTTTCTGTGCAACTTTTTTTTCCAGCTATCAGAGAAATGCCCCAGCAACTCAATAAACAGCATTTTCTAGGGAGTAGGGTGAGACAATACACATTTTTATTAAAAAATTTCCATTAAACAGTAATTACATGACAAACAAATTACAGCTCAGGTTACAAACTATAGTACTTAATTAATCACAGCCCTGCATTTTAGACAGACTTCCAGTATCTGCCATTAAGCATTCTATTTGAGTATCCACATGCACGTGCATGAAGGCATGTGCATGTCCTTCTAACCCTGTTTTCAAAAAAACAAATCACAGATTCATTAAAGAAATAATAATGATGATAATAAAAATAATAATGATTAGGGATCTACCAATTGTGAAATTTTGGGCTGATATGGTACATATGCAATCAATCAGACAAATTTATGAAACGAATACAACCTTTAATGTCAATGTTACATTTATTATTACCTTAATTCACATGTTCTTTTCTTAAAAATAACTTTCAGATTTCCTCATCTTATTTCTCAATGAATTCTTTAGTATTGCATTACCCAATAAATCACCTGCAGTAGGCCGACCACAGAGAAGAGTGGGCAATATTGGGCAATTTAAAAAAAAAAAAAAAAAAAATCTCGATTTTACTTTTTTATTAATCAGAATTCCCCCTGAAATTTGTCGTGTATCAAAGATACTTATTTCTCATAACAAAAGGACGTTACACAATAGAGGGTATGCACTGACGTCACTGCTGCCTGGGGCCACAGTCCCCTGAGTGGCAAAATAATGGTGACATGTATCAGTAAATTCAGCGAGACCAGGAAAAATGTGGATTATCAAATCAAATTAAAGGCAATTGTACTCGACAATAGGGATGTCATAATTACTCGATTTCACAATTAATCGGGGTATTAAGCACTACGATTAATTGATCGCAACGTTTCCTGAATACTGTCAGAAAATATTATGCTGGAACCATGGTTAAGAGCAATTCAAACGGAACGAAAAGTTAGAATTACGCAACACCCACGTGTTGCCGCGCCTGCGTGTGTTGCTTTGTTTTGGTCCCAGCCAAGTTGCAGGTGAGAGGCGTGCATGTGGAGAAAATGGGAGAAGAGTTATTCCCTCCGACCAAACGCGTTAAATCAGCTGTCTGGGAAGATTTTGGCCACAGGAAAAATGAGCTTGTAATCATGTTATAAAAAAAAGGAGGAGGAAATACATCTAATGTTTGACCACCTGCGGGACAACCACACGAGTTTGTATGCCAAAATGAAGGTGAATACACAGTAACATGTAAATACACAGTAACATTAAAATACGTCAAAGTTTTTCTAATGTTGCATTGAATTAGTAGGAAATTAAATGTTGGCGTGTCATTTGCAATTAATTGTGTACGAGTACGACGCGGGGTCGCCTTTCAGTGCAGCGTGAGGTTGATAACTTTTTTTTTCTTTGTCGTGGGACAGTCTCAGTGTCTGTGCAGTGACATGTAGAAGAAAACGCCATGTAGTCAACGTCCTTAGCATAACCTGGTTTTGCTTTCTCCCTTCTGTGCATAAACGTTGGGCTTGTACTTCCAGCTTGATCCAGTGCTTGTACACTTGTGCTTCTAGTCCGTTCATGTTTTACTAATTTGTTTTATGTCTTTGTAATTTAAACATAAATAAATTAACCAAAATAATAAGTTTTATATGTGGCCACATAAAATTAGACAAATGATTAAAGCGATTAAAAATAAACTTAAACATCTGGTATAGATGACAATTGACGGCTTAAATAATTTAAACAATTCTCCAGGGGGATAAATGATTGGTCCTATAGATACATAAATATACAAATACTAATATTGGGTCATATAATTAGTAATATAACTAAACTATAAGATATAAATAAAGGAAACTTTAAGACCTTCAAGGAGTGTGCATGTGATTTTACATATGAATAGAGTTGTGAAATCAATCAACGCATAATAATCGTGATTATCATAATATTGTGATAAATTCTCTGACAATATCGTACTTAGGAAAACTGTAATTGTGACATCCTTACTTGATTATTATGCATACAAGCTAGTATAGATTTGGAAAAGTGGATTAGCCTCAGTTTCAGTTAGTTTAAGTCATTTTAGGTAATTTCAGTTATGATAAATGTAGCTAAATAAAAGAACGTTAGCCATACAATACTTTAGCGTCCAATTGGACATTAAAAGGATGACGAGGATGCATCAAATACTGCTTAAATTAATATTACGTGACACTAAATGTGAGCCACAACACCAGGTTTCAGTGCCTGGGTTCATTTGTGTCTTCATAATGCAGCGATCCATTTTTCTTCTCTTTTCTTTGGCAGTTGGAAACATCTGTGAAAATATATCTCTGACTGCTTTTAAAATCTGTTGACACAATCAATCGCACAACAGCTCCTCCCCATTTTTAAAAAATTACTTTCACAATTTAGACCGTATTAAAGCCTTTTTGGCATATTTTGCAAATAACGTTATTTTGACCGACGTCAGTCCGGTCAAAACCAAACCATTTCTAGGCCAGTAAAGTAGACCCAAGTCTCGCCACTCCTGACTACAGGAGTCTACAGGCAGTTTTTTAGTGTTCTCAAACGCTATGTTAATTTAAGTCTGAGTCGTACTAGTGGTGCTTTCTTAGCGGCTTCATTCCTCTGTTTTTAGTCGACTTAATCCCTGTACACAGTCTCTTGCTTGTTTTTCAGGTGTCCTATAAAATTTGATGTGTTGAAATCCTTTCTTATAGTACTGCCTCACGAAATGTTGCTGGAACATGTATTGCAAACAGCATATCGCATATTTGTCTTCAAGACTGTGAAGTACCGTCACACAACTGACATTTTGTTTCATGATACCTTCATCATGTCTAGGCCTAGGTCACAATAAATAATTGTTGCAGACAAAATATTGTCCCACAAATTATTGCAGATAAACAAGATTATTGTCAAGATTATATTGACATTTCTTTCACTAATGTATTGCCATATATTATGGCATAATAATACAAGTAGATCTTTCAAAAGCAATAAACTTTCTGTTGTTGTTGTCTTAGCTCTGCCGTTAGCAGAGATGCTAGGATAATCAATTAGTGTCTGTTTCTGGATTGTTTTTCTATGGTAACTTTATAAATATTAAACCGTTGTTATATCCAGTATTCTATTTCACAGCTGTCATCCACCAAGTCATGCCTGGAATATAGATTAGAATCGTTAAGCCTTAATGTGTAATGTCGAACCCTCTCACACCAACATTGTTTTGGAAAAGTGTCAACCGCTGTTGATCACTTTGTCACGGTGTGAGCACGCCACCACAGGGTTATGAGGAAAAACAAGTAGCCTCATTATCGCAGGTTTTTTTAATAAGATTATAGCAGTGTTTCTCAAACTTTTTCAGACCAAGGACCAAGGACAACTTAACCCATATGTATTTATATTATTTTCATATAAATTTATTTTAACACAGAATAAAAGAACAAAATAAAACCAAACAACAATAAATTCAACACAACAACACAAAATGAAACAACAACACTTATTTACAGTATTTTCCAGACTATAGAGTGCACCTCAATATAAGCCGCACCCACAAAGTAAAAAAAAAAAAAAAGGAAATGTACATACATAAGCCGCACCGGGCTATAAGCCGCTGATATCTACTGAACTGATTAGTTCAACTGAACATAACTGATCAGTTTCCGAACGGTGCCATAGTCATAGTCCACATTGATCCGGTTGCGCTGCTTTGTTTTCAGACCAGCAAAGCAGGAAAATCCAACTTCACAGTTGTAGGTGGTTGGAAACGGCATCAAGAGTTTCAGAGCAGAGTCAGCAAGCTCAGGGTGGATGTGGAGCCAAAAGTCAGTCAGTCCTGTCTCCTTGAAAATTGTCCTCAGTGTCTCATCTGATATAATGTCCACAAGGCTGTTGGCCTCTCCTGATGAAAGTTTGGAACTGACTTGCTCGATGTGCGTTTTGTCCCCAAATGGATGTCTGATCCATTCAAAGGTTGTGTCAAAATATATTCCCAGCTGTGAGTGGAGGTCTTGCAGATGGAGGTCTTCAGGCGTGTGGTTTTAATTTTCTCTTGGACATTGATGATGGTGACAGTCTTCCCATGCAGCGCCACATTCAAAATATTGAGAGCACTGAAAACATCAGCCAAGTATGTCAACTTTGCGACCCACTGGAAATAATGCATTCTGTCATACAGTTCATTGCTATAGTGCAGGAATACAGATACCTCCTCTCGCAGTTCAAATAGACGGGTGAGAACCTTCCCACGTGACAACCAGAGAACTTCAGTGTGGAAAAGGAGTTTTGTGTGTTCGCTCCCCATTTCTACACACAGCTTTAAAAAGACGTGTGTTCAGTGCTTTACCTTTGATCTTCTTGACTATTTTCACAGATTCCTCAGTTACTGATTTTAGGTGCTGTGGCATTTTTTTCACAGCCAGTTGTTGTCTGTGAATGCAACAGTGTGTTGCAGCTGCAGACGGAGCACTGCTAGTCCTTCTGCTTTCCAGTCATTGCAGTTGCACCGTCAGTGCAAATGCCAACACACGTTGACCAGTCCAGGTTATTTTTTGTAATGAAATCACTGAGTGAGTGAAAAACCACTTCTCCTGTGGTGGTGGTCGGTAGGGAACGACTGAAGAGAAAGTCATTATGCACTCTACCAGCATAAATGTATCTCACAAAACACAGCAGATTTGTCTCATTCCCAATGTCAGTAAATTCATCCAATTGTAGTGAGAAGACCTGGATTTCACACAAACGTGTCACCAGCTGATCTTCCACACTTTCAGCCATAGATTTGATGGGGGATCCTGTTAATTTCATTGCTAGCTTTCCCCCCAAACAATGTTAGTCATCACCTTTGCAGCTGGTTTAACTAAATTTTCACCTATTGAGTGAGGTTTTTACGCTTTAGCAATCAAGAGGGATACCTTGTATGAAGCCTCAGTAGCCTTTCTCCGGGTGCAACAAACTGTGAAACCTCTTTCATCATTTGCTGCTTTAGTTCATCGCATTTCCTTTAAAAAAAAATCCAGTAGGTTTCCCCATGTACTCCTTGTGTTTAGTTTCCAGATGCCGCTTTAACTTCGCAGGTTTCATACCACAAAACGCAGTGTGGTTTAGGATCCTCCTCCTCACCAGTCCAAAAAAACCCGAACTGTATATAGTCGCTGTGGTATTTCTGTCTCACCTTAGCAGTGGATTTTTCACATTCATAGGGAGTTGGCGGCGGGTTCTGCTTGTTACTTGCTTGTCACCTCGCAGACCACTAGGGGTCGCTCGTGGACCACCAGTGGACCACACTTTGAGAAAGGCTGGATTATAGGGTTCTGTTCTCTTTTGTTGTATTATGTTGCAGTTGCAGACTCCACACAAGTTCCAGTGGGTTTGGTGTATTTCTCCTCATGCCAGTATTTCAGGAGCCTCAATAATAGACAACTTCTAGTGTTTACATGGCACACTTATAATCAGTGTATTATCATATTTCTTGATTATCATATTATTCAAGTGGCCATTTAACATCATGAGGACCTGATGTCTTTTATCAGATTATTGCAGTTATCAATTCAATTTAAATAACTTTAGGTAGCCCCAAGAGATCATTTAACAGCACACTGGTTATTATTCTGCACATGTAAATGCACTCAGTTCTTTACACCTACTGTCATGTCACTGTTTTGATGATTTAGAAATGATCCAAATCCACTTAACACATCATGTCTTTATTTATAGTGAGTATGAGAAGGACATACTTTTATGAATGATGTTCATGTAGTTGCTCTAAGTTCAAATATTGTATCATTAATGTACACATTTAATGATTGATGTATTCTTTGTTTTTTATACTTTATTTTAGTCATCCTCAACCTACCTTGAGAGTTGAAGCCAAACAGCAGTTCATTTTTTTTAAACAGTATTTAATTTACACAACATCATTTCATTTTCAAAATGGCATTTCATTCTCAAAACAATAGGTCAGCTTAATTACATGCAACCATTTATTATACACAGGCCCACAGCTGTGCTCAATATAGGAAACACACTGGACCTGGATACTGGTGGTGGTGATTTGAAGAAGTGAAGGTTGGAGATCTGGAAGGGATGAGGAGTGGACAGATGAGTTTAACCCCAGCTCTGGAGGGTAGGAGAGCGATTTTCAACTATAATAACGGCAGACAGCAGCAGACTAAAACATATTTACATTTTGGCAGCAAAGACATGATTGGCTGATTGAAATAGTGGTAAGATGTGCCATGCTTTCTTAGTGGATAATATACTGTTGAGACACAAGGAGAACAGGGAGAGAAAATAAAAGATTAATTACATTAACATAAGATTTCTGCTGGTGGACAGCCTGTAATCCCCATCTGTGCATAATGCCTGGCTGCATTGCGTTATCATATTCTGTCTAGCCTAGGTTGCTGCTTTGTAGCCTGCAGGTTAGCATGCATAGCTTGACGTTACTTTCCCAAGTCACTAACAATACCAAGGAAAACGAAGATGATATATACTACATATGAAATATTTTAGTCTCAATCTTACCTTTAGAAAATTTGCTGAGTTTTGTTGAGCGCTGTGTTATGTTCTGGCATTTACAGTTTAAGACTCAAACCAGACTTAGTGCCAGATGTTGTCTGACGTCACTGTGAAAAGGATCTTGTTTTCTCGAGATAACGTGATAATAAACTTGAGATCTCGAGAAAACAGAGCTTGTTTTCTAGAGATAACAAATTAATTAACTCGAGATCTCGGGAAAACAAGCTTTGTTTTTCTCGAGATAACGGGATAACTATCTTGAAATCGAGAAAATCGAGAAAAAAAGGGAATTAACTTGTTATCACGGGAAAATGGAAAAAAATAATTGGTGAACCCATGACCGCTTAGGGCTTCTGTAATTTTGTGCTGTTTAAGTATCTTTTCCATTAGTCCATGTTTTATCATCTTTGTCCCCTATTGCATTTGCCACTAAACTGGCAAGGGAGACACAACTGCGTCAAAATAAGGCTCTCTGTGTTGTACGCAATTCCTGTGCTTTAACGTCTTGGAGAATGTTGACTGACGGGATGAGGGCTCCTCTGCATCTCCAGCTGCAGCTTTTTTCTCCAACTGGGAACTGGACCAGATGGTTATGTGTCAGGTGTTTGTGCAAGTTGGTGGAACTGACTTGCCACTAGTTTCAAACTAATACGACAAACTGGCTTGTCTGTGTTAATGGGCTCATCATGGTTTGCTTTAAATGCGAAATATTCCCATGCTGTGGCTGTGGCATTCGGCTTTCAAATCATTCCTTTTATTCCTACAAATTTCTACTTGCATTACCTTGCTCTCTACTCTTCACGAAGAGTCCTTACAAGGTTCTGCCCTAAGCTCCACCCCCCAAGCCCTCTTCCCACTAAAGCAAAGAGAGTGGATGACTGACAGGAGGGTTCACTCCGTACATTCTGCTGTCAACCAATGCGCCCAAGTGCCCTTAGTGAACCTTCTTGTCATCCAACCCATTTGCTGTGCAAACCTGCTTTTTTTAAAAAACAACCAGAAACAAATTGGTAACAAGTTTTGGCAGTGGAAATATCTTTTTCAACTTCAGCGTGACATTTATCGTACAAAGCAGGCAGTGCAACTCTGCTGAAGTGTTCATGTGATGGCAACACGTAACGCTTGTCCAAAGTCTTGACGTGTCTTGAAGCCTGGGTTGCTAACTGTACTGATAGGGCACATGTCCTTACGTAGCATAAATGTCAAAGCCTCCGTTATCTCTCGCTGTCTCCAGGAGCCAGTAGGTTATGGAGTGGCATTATGAAGAGTGTCTTCAATGGAGGACTGTGTTGCAGTGGCAGTTGCTGAAGTTTACACGCTTTTTTTCAGTCTTTTGCTCCTTCAGTACTTTGTCATAGACCACTTTCAACCATTTTATGGCTGAACTTTAAATGGTTAAATAAATTTGTTGTGTTGCTTTGGGGTGCAGACACGATGGCGTGACAAACTTTGCCAACAATTTCCCTCTGCTCCACTTGCGACAATTTGAATCCAAAATGTCTCCAAATGACCGAAGTTGTCACACACTTGCTGCAGCTGCACGCAACAGAGGTGCGTTTGCGGTGCTTTTACAGCGCAGGAACTCGCATACATGCCATGCGGCACATTAAACGTTTTTCTTCAGTTACACTGTTTTTATGATCGTGAGAAGCCAAAATCAAACATCGAAATCAATTGTCCAGCCCTACGTAGTTCCCACTAGATTTTCTGCATCATATATAAAATGCGGCAAGTCTTTAGTGCAGATTGGCTATTGTGATCTGCCTGTGTAAGACGTGGGTTGACTGAACACATGGGCTCCATTCAGCTAAGTGGATCTGCACTTCTTTGCAAAAGTGGTACCTTGAAAGATGATCTCAGTTCCAGCATTGCATCTGCTGATGGATTCCTTCTTGTAGTGAGTTTTTTGTTCTTCAGAGAACCTCCAAACAGCAAGTGCTTGTGATTCCTCTTGTTCGTGGTCTGCTGCCTCTTCTCCCTCTTGGCCCCTGGGTAGGGAGTTGACTGACTGAAAAGGAGGATCCTGCTGCTGCTTCAGTTCTCTGAAGTACTTCAACTGCTCTATTGTCATTGAAGGCCAGCTTTTTTAATCTTGGTTCAAGAAGGATGATTTCTGAAAGAAAAGCGTTATATTCCATTCTATAGAATTTTCTTTCTATGGGTGCAAGAGCATTTCCTACAAATTTGTTAATTGTGTGTTCAAGACATGGGTGATGGGTCCAGTAGAGAGGACACCATTTTGTAATTTTCAGTGGCATGTAACCCAATTGTTGGATGTGATGGTTTGGATGTCCAGCAGTCCTATGTACCGTTGTACCGCTAACAGGTTAGGCTTTTTTTTTTTTTTGACCCCGGAGTGAAGGTTCTCTGTCATATAGGCCTAGTATGATTTTTTTGGGAAAGTGTTTTCATGCTTGGAAGTGCATACATTGGATTGAGAGCACGGGTATAACTTCTGAATCCGTTGTGATCCACAACTAAAAATGGTTGAAAATCTTGTACAATAATTTTAGCCAGTTCCTCATCAATTGTGTTGGGTTTTGTTGGGGTCATGATCCTCATAATTAGCCCTGCGTCAGGTTTGAGAAATTGCACCGATCAGGGAATGCATGCGTGACTGTGTTTATATACAGCTTGTATAGCAATATCTGACACTTTTTCATGGCGCACTGGCAAGACCGTGAGATCTGCAAACTACTCTGCATCCGTGGAGAAGAGAAAGTTTCTGCAGTGATTACAGTGATACAGTGATTTATTCGAATACCGGAAGCCTTTTGAAAGGCAGAACGTATGAGAGGGAGGGGAAAAACAGCCATGCAGCTCTCTCACAGCAGGAGGTCTGACCCTAGGGCTTCTGGTGATGTGAAAGTGCACCAAAGGCGGATCAGCCCAGTTCTGAAAATCCTGTTCGATGTGACACCCTTTGGTGTCAGTGTGGAATTTAAACACATGGAATTATGAACACACGGAGAAACAGGCAACTTTTATGAGAAAAAAACACAAAAGTAAATGAGAGAGCCCTTAAAGCTAGCAACTCTTCACATTTCTCTGTGTGAAACAGTGACATCTTTCCCAAATATTATTGCTTCTGTCAGAATAAACACTATATTTCTGTATTCCTGCAAAGAGAATGCTTTTGGACAGAATTAGATTTACCTCTTTAGTTTTAAGACCACATTGTTGTGGCATTTCATGTTCAAGCTGTATTTTTAAATGTATGTATGTTAAGTGCACTTTTTATTTCAAAGAAGAAATATAAAGGATGATACATTTTTTTTTGTGTTTATTTGATTCCTATTCAAGACACATTGATGAGAATTACTAAATTGTTATTAAATTATACTTTTTGTTTGAAAAAAGAAATATAACAGATGATAAAGTACTTTTGTCTTTTTGTTTATTGGACTCATATTCAAAACACTTTGATAAGAATGGCTATATTGTTAATATAGGTTACAGAGTATCATTTTTTTTGTTTTGTTTTGTTTTTTTTTTAGTTGGTGGTGTGCCTCGTGATTTTTTCAATGAAAAAAATGTACCTCGGCTCAAAATTTTGAAAACACTGTTCTAATGCATGTAGTGTCTGTCTCTGCAGCGTTCTCTGTCTCTGCCTCCTGTTCGTTTGCTACCGTGTGTTGTGTGTGTAACCCCTCCCCCTGCTCAGTGTGGACACTATGGCTGGACGATTAATCGAATTTTGATAGCGATTTCGATTTTGGGTTCTCACAATCATAAAAACACTGTAATAAAGAAAAACGATTAATGTGCCGCACGGCCTGTATGCAAGTTCCTGCGCTGTTAAAGCACCATGAACGCCCCCCTGTTGCGTGCAGCTGCAGCAAGTGTGTGACGTGTGTGGATCAATTGTAGAACGAGTGATTAACAACATGGAAGAAAGCCAGACTGAGCTTTTAGTTGAAGAGAAAGGTAGGTAGATAACTTAGGTCATTTGGAGACATTTTGGATTGTCGGACGTGGAGCAGAAGGAGGTTGTTTGCAAAGTTTGTTGCGCCGTCGTGTCTGCACCCAAAGCAACACGACAAATTTATTTAAACATTTAAAGTTCTGCTATGAAGTGGTCTATGACAAAGTATTGAAGGAGCAAAAGACCCAAAAAAGTGCGTCAACTCCAGCCACTGCCACAGTAGCACAGTCCTCCATTGAGGACACTCATTGGTGGATTTACACAGGGGCCAACAGGGGCAAGTGACCCTGTAAAATTGCTCCTGGCCCCTGTTGTGGCCCCGTGCTGAACGGATAATAAGTTTATTAATTTCGTATGGTGACATGTGGGGGCTCGAAGATTGGAACTACCGAACATTCCATGCGGACTCCTTGAAGTGCTACATGCAGTGTTACCTGCTTCTGAAAGACCAGCAGCGCGAATTTGGAACTTTGGATGTGAAGGCCAAGAGCCAACAGCCCTGCATGGACTACTGCAAAGAGGCCATGGTTGGAAAATGATTCAGTTTCGTAACATCACATATTTGTGTTTTACTGTTGTTCACTGTTCACTATCGCGCTTAATTATGGCTTGGTCTTGTTATGTTTGTGAATAAGCAAAGCTGTTGAAGTCAGTAAACATGTCATGCTAGGAAAATAGGTGAAATAACCAACAGCATGTGGTCTACTTTTTTAATGAAAAACTTGAATGGCCTTCTGAAAGTAGATGCTCCAATCCTCTCCATTTTCTTTTTAGTAGGCTATCATCATGGAACGGAGCAAGAAGGACATTATGTCCTTTTTTATTTTTTCTTTCTATTTTTCCTCCTTACTATACATAAAGAAAGGGTGAGATGATGAGTGTGATTTAGATAAAGATAGTGTGATAATGTACATTTAAGTCTCATGCTATGAAAAAGAACTGCATGTAGCTAAATGCTTAGATCAAAAAAGTGTTATTGTGCAGATAAAAGTTTTATTTTATGCAAAAAGAGAAGTCTTATTTTACAAAAAAGACAAACATGGTTTCAAGGTTTATTGAGCACATTTTATTTTATGTTTATTGAGACAAAGAATTTTTGTCATGTTTTGGTTTTAACTAAACTAAACATTTTGAACGCTTAAATATTGCCCTGTTTTGTCCTCATATGTGCCCCCCTGGGAAAAAAAAATGGCCCCACCTCAGCCCCCCCTGGTAATTTTGATTTAGAACCACCACTGAGGACACTCTTTACAATGCCACTCCATATCCCACCAGCTCCCAGTGTCAGTGAGAGATAACAGAGGCTGTGACATTTATGCTATAAAAAGTTATATTTAAAGTTGAGTTTTGGTGGTTCAGTAAAAACTTTTCTTTTCTTTTTTTGTTTTTTAAATCAATGAATAATTGTGTTTATTAATCGTGATTTCAGTATCAATCAACATAAACGTGATTATTATTTTTTCGATAATCGTCCAGCCCTAGTGGACACACAGACGCCACCATACATCTTGACCAATCTCGTTCGGCTTTAACAGAAATAAAAGACGAGAAAAAAAAAACACTCCCAATGATGGGAACTGACTCCTGTCATTCACTTCAAAGAGATGGCTCCAAGAGCTGTCTTGTTCACGAATGACACGTCACGAGAAGATACATTTTCAATATATTGTGCAGCCTGACTGAATAGAAGATTGGTTTAGAAATGATGATACTCCCATGTTAAGCACTGTTCCGGTAAGCAAACCTTACCATCTTTAAGTTTTAAACAACCGTTTAAACAACTATTTTTTACAATTGATTAATCTTGCTAAAATTTTTGATGTATCAACTATTCTTTTGATTAATTTTCTGGTTAACCATTATGTGTGTAATGTAAAACAGAAATTAAACAAACATGATCATGAAATGAATTTGAACACGATGCCTATGAATGAAGACTTGAAACTTGACATTTTAATTATGCTATTCAAAGAAATTTTAGATTTATTTTTTATTTGGTATGAACAAGAAAGATGCTTTTACTACATTATTTCATTAATTAGCATGCAGTGTTGATTTAACTTGAATTGCAAGTAGAAATGGATCTGTATTATGCTGTTGAGGGTCACCATTCATACTCGCATTAACCTAATGTCTGTGAGAGGAAACACGACAGACAGATAGAGCATGTAAAGTCCTCCTGTGGTACTGGTGTGAGTGAATGGGTAGATGTGTCTGTAACTGTAAAGCATTTTGAATACTAATAGGTACAAAGGTGCTATATAAAACAAGGCCATTTACCATTTAAATCGTAGCGTCACTGTCTGAGTCCGCAGTGTTTCCGGTGAGTCCACTGACTTGGGTCGGTGTACCAAGTCAAGTGAATCACTCGAGTCCACAGTGTTTCCTCTAATTCTTCTGATTGGAGTCAGTGACCCTGCTCATTTGAGTATTTCTAGTGACCCAAGTCAGTGAACCGGTTCACTTCAATCCATAGTATTTCTTGCGATTCTTCTGACTTGAGTCATTGTAACTGATTATCATCTGAGTCTGAGTGCCTCCAAAGAGCCTCCTCTTGACGTTAGCATAAATCGTGATCGTGCGACTGTGAGTATGGGTCAGGTGTGAGTGTGTCAGACGCTCACTTGGAAATACAATAGGAAACATGGAGGAACTCACCGTAACAATGCAAGTGCTGCTCCTGCCTTAACTAGCCTACATTGCAATCCAGAGGCACGGAAATCCAAACTGTTTCTTTAACGAGTCATATTTTCAGGTGATGACAGGCCACACCCTTTGATTTTATAGTCAGAGAGTAAACTCGCCAGAGCTAGCTGCATCTGTTGTGAGCTGGGTGAGCAAAAATATAGTTATGTCGATGTAATAGCTGTTCTGTCACCCCACAATGGCTGAAGGGGAAGAAATTAATTTGGTTGAGGATTTACTGTCAAACCCACTTTTCAAAAAACTTTTCAAGAAAAGCTAGACTATGTTAAAGGGGACATGAAACACTAAACATAGTTACGATAATTTAAAGAGAGTCTCTCATACTAAAACAATTATATAAATTTTAACACTGATGGTCAAAGCATTTTCAAAATCTCTCCGTTTGAGTTTCACGTCACCACAACCTGGCTGGAAATTTGGCAGGCAAGATACATATTTTTAGTTGGCTACTTAGAGTCCGGCAGTCTTTGAGGTGTTCACAATTAACAGCCCAGGATTGCCAAAACAGTCGACAACCAGCTGATTGGGCTTAAATCATGTAGTATGAATTCAGATTAAGAAAACTTTATTTATAACATGGGATAGGATAAGGATAATCAAATGGAATAAATATATACATAAAATAAATGAAAAAAAGAACACACACCGGTTACCCAAAAATGAGTAGTGTTATGACTGAACATTATATACAATATATACATTTCGGTACAAATTTGACAGGTAGGTAAAGTACAATGTGCAAAATGGCAATGAGGCATTCACCTTTAGTCCACAGTAAAAGTCTGATTTTATTTATTTATTTTTGGAGTGACATAAGATATAGCCAGCGCTAGCTGCTTGCTTGAGAAAGTCACCATCATCTCCTTGGTTTTGCTGGCACACTAGTCCATGAACTCATGAAAAGCTGGGCCGTGGAATTGTGCAGGGCCTGACAGCATAGACAGGAGCCCTGTGTTGTCGGCATATTTGCCCAGGAGGGAACTGGGCTGTGTACATCTGCAGTTTTCAGTGTAGAGAATGAAGAGCAACATGGAGCGCCGGTGGAGCTGTGCTGTAGGTCGGAGAAGGTGTTTTTGACCAGTGCTCTCTGTGATCTGTGGGTTAGAAAGTCCAGTAACCACAGGCTGAGTTGATCATCTAGGTGAAAATGGGAGGAGAGTTTGTGAACCAAGATGTCAGGCTGGAGAGTTCTGAGTGTTGAGGAGAAGTCGTCAAACAGGAGTCTAGCTGTAGTGTTGGAGCATTCCAAGTGTCTGTATAAAGTGTCCAGAATGAATATTCAATGCCTCTGCTCATGCAATATCTGTGAGTTGGTTATTCCAATGATACGTTGTTTAACAATCCTCTCCATAGCTATCATCATGAGGGAGGTCTAAAGTCATGGTCTAAAGTCACTGAGTACTTTGGTTGTACTCTTCTTAGGGATGGGGATGACTATAGAGTGTTTCCACAGCTGGGGGACTGTCCAGCTATTCAGGGAACTTTGGAACACAGCGTCGCGGCACAGCCATAGCTTATCCCAGCTGTCATTGGCAGGATACACCATGAATAGGTCACCAGTCTATCTAGAGAGAGACAGACAACCATTGACACTCACATGCACACCTACATCCAATTTATAATCACCAGACTCTTAGTTCCAGTGAAAGGAACTCTGAATGCTTCAGCATACCAAGAGATTTCAGACAAATCCACGCTTTATGGGAACAATTTTGGCATGGCCTCTTCCTGTGACTGTGCACCATTGCACAAAGCAAGGTCCTTAAAAACATGGATGAGTGAGTTTGGTGTGGAAGAACTTGACTTGCACAGAGTCCTGACCTCAACCTGATAGACTTTGAGATGAATTGGAGCGAAGCCTGCGAACCAAGCCTTCTTGTCCAACATCAGTGCCTGACCTCACTCCCCCATTCTGGAAGAATGGTCAAAAATTCCCATAACCATACTCCTAAACCTTGTGGAAAGACTTCCCAGAGGCATTGAAGCTGTTATAGCTGCAAAGATTGGGTCAGCGTCATATGGATTAAGAATGGGATGTCACTTAAGTTCATGTGCATATAAAGGCAGATGAGCGAAGACTTTTGGCAATATAGTGTACTTTTCATGACGTTTATAGTTTTTGCAGGCTGTTGGTTTTTACTGTATTAGTTTTAGCTATCCACATCTGATTTGAGAACCAAGTGTAATCTGTCTTCATGAACGTTGCACCACTTTGTCCTGTTGAGACTGACTCCCGTTTGGAGCCATCTTAAGGTAGTAATGTGATGAACTGCAGTTTTGGCACTTGCGTGTATGTAATGCACTGGCCATACATTGTTACTTTTTGTGCTCCACTGCAATATTTAATATATGTTGATTAAGTAAATCCACACTTATATTAATCAAAAACACATTTGTCTTCTCTTTAAATTTGCAGATTTACAACTATGGAAGAAGACTTCACTGTACCACACAATTCTACCAAAAACTGCCACTTATCTGTAATGGAGAATGAAAAAGAAAAGGTAAAAGACTTTGTCCGTAAGCATTTCAGAGAAGTAACAGATGGGTCACTTTTCAATAATGCTGAAGACTCTTCCTGTAAGGTACATGGAAGTTCCACTAAGAAAGAAAAACAAACTCTCAATAAAGCCCACTGTAAAATTCAGCAGGGGGCTGTTTTCTCAGGAAAGATTCTGAGTTTTGGATGTTCGGTGTGTAAAGACAATTTCACATTTAGCCCCAATGATCTCCTTAAGCATTTCCGAGCAATTCATAAAGGAACCCTTCCAACATACCCTTGTGATTTATGTGATTTTGTCACAAATGAGTTCCCTGCTCTTCAGCGTCATCGGATTGAGCACAGGAATACTCTGGTTACATGTGAACTTTGCAATGACGATGTTCAGTACTCCCTGCTTTTGCTGACTAGACACTACATCATGTGTCACAGTCTGAATGGACAGTTTAACTGTGACTGGTGTGAGTTTACAACTTTGGATGCAGGGACATTTGTTCAACATATTCATCATCATAATGAAAACCATTGGAAGTGTTCAAAATGCAGTCATATTAGCTTGACAGAGGATGATCACCAGCTGCATATTAAAGCTCACACTGGTACATTCCCTTTTACATGTCCTATCTGTGGATATGGTGCAGCCAAAAGTGAGTACCTTATAAAACACACAACAGCTGTTCACAAAGATGAAGCTCTGAGAAGGAAACCGTGGAGGCCTGTAGAAGACACTGGTACACCAGCAAGTTTAAAACTGTTGTTAAAAAGAAGTGGTGATTCACAGGAGCCCCAGAAATTGAATTGTCTTTCTGGCAGTTTCCCAAACCAGAATGGCAGACTAATCACACCAGAGATATGCTTAGAGGAGACCCTCAACTTTATGGATGGGACTGGACCAAAAAACGACAAAAGCTGGAGCAGAGTTTCTTGCAACACAGAAAAGTCTACAGCGGTCATGTTACAGGAATGTGACAACTCTGTAAGTTCCGATGCTGGAACACACAGCAATGCTAATGGACTCACTGTTCTGATGGTTAAGAACAAAATCTCTCTTCCACCCCACTGTACAACCAAAGTTATGGGATTCAAGGTGGTTGATGGAAAAAAACATTTAGTCCTAAAAGTAATACCAACAGAAAAAGAAGAACTGTCCCCACAGAATAATGTTTTAGTTGACGATGGGAGCTCCTCAACACCGAATCCTGTGTTGAATAAAAGTAAAGAATCTACTGATAAAGAGCAGTGCTGTGATAGCAAGAACTCAACATCATGTCACTTAATTGTTTCCCCGAGAAGTGGACCGTCCATACCTATGGATGAAGATGACATTGTGGCAGTAAAGGTAAAGACTGAGGAGGAGGAGACCTCTGTTTGCAGACTTAATTCCACTCCACATAGAGGCAGTGTTGGTGAACAGACAAATCCTTTATTGAATAATTCTTCCACTTGTGCAAATACTTTATATTCCATGGCCAATCATTTTGACCTACATCATCAAAATGAAATGTCCTACTCCGAGGAAATTAATTTTAATAACTCAGTCACTGCAACTTCTAACTTAAAATCAGTAGGTCATAGTGGTTCCAAAAGCAGTAATTCTGTTTTTTCCTCACCATCAAATGTTACTAAGGAAACGTTACCATCTAAACCAGCCTTCATGGAAACTGTTAAAAATCATGGAGTTACAGATGAGTTATCAGACGAGAAACACACTGATAAACATGGAGAGATCTCTGCTTTTAACACTACAGAAAATGAGGACCCATCCTCTCAGCTTGCCCAAGAACTAAGTGATAGGATAAGTACGGGGGTTAAAAGTAAGCAAGGACAGGAATATGTAAAACATGTGGTATATCCATCACAGCCATCTCCATTAACGTCATTTAGCTACAGACAAAGTGCTGTTATCTCAGAAAACTACACTCAAAATTCACCAAACCAAGAAGTCTTTAGCTTTCACAATTATTCCAAGGAAACATTCAGTACTTCACCTAATACTAACCAAAACCTTGACAATAACTATAAACACTCAACAGATAAAGAAGGTTTCTGTGAATCATCTCAGCTTAGCTTGACATTGGCTCCAGAATGTGCAGATGACTGTGGAGGTGATGAATACACAGCTGTTGACAATCTTTTGACTGAGGAAAACCCTGATTCTGTACTCCAAGACTTCAATATTATCAAAATTGAAGAGGAGACCATTCCTATATCCAAAAACCTATCAGAAACAAACAGAAATACAATTTCCTTGGTTAATTCCTTGGAAGAACATTCAAATGCTGCCATTACCCAACAGCTTAATACAGAAAGAAACAAATCTTCAAGTGTAAACAGTGATTCTTCAAAGCAAACAAAAACAACTCTTAGAATTCTCCAGCTGCAGGAGGGTCATCAGCCAGTACTCCTTAAGGCTGCTGATGCTGCCATGCCAATGCAGGTCAAATCCACTCCAGGTTTCAAACTTATAACACATTCTGCCAATCCTCAGATCAATGTTTCTTACATGAAACCAGGATTAGAAAGATCAACTAATACCAGTGGTCTAATTCTTAGTCCAAACAGTAGGATGACAACTGCACCAGTAGCAAAACCAGGAATTGCTGAAAAGGGGCCGATTCTTCTTGCTGCTGTACAACCTGGGTCAAATCAGTACATTATCAACAACCCAGGTTTTACGAATCCTGTACTCCTCTCAAGCACACCGCATAATACACCTACAGACAAAACAACGTGTTACTTGGTACAAAGGTCTGTCCCATTTTTGCAAACCCCCAGTGCACCTGGCCTCAGACTCGGAAGCACCCAGCTCTCACTGAACTCACGTCCAGTTCTGGCCATGCCACTGAGTTCTACAGACAAACCCAGCACACTACAGACTGGCCGCCAAGCTTTTTTGCTCAGATACATTTCTCCACCCAAATCCGGTGTGCTTCTGAACAACCAAGAAGCACAGGTTGGAACTCAATATAGCCAAACCAGTGACGGCTCTGGAAACAAAGTCATTTTTAAAATTGTCACTCCTACCACTAGCCATCTAACAAGTGGGACTCCCACCTCAAACAATCAATCTTTGTTACTGGCCACCAGATCTCAGACTCAGTGTTTCCTGGTGTCATCCAACAAAACTCATGCAACTACCCCCAGTGTGGTGAAAAAAATGACCACCACACAAAATGCTCCACGGAAGGAATCCAATGGATCATGTGTTTCAGCCTCTCAGCAGATGAATGTAAAGGTACAGCCATGTGAAGCAGAGAAACCGATCTTGGCACCAAGGCCATTTCGGCCTCCAAGTCAAAGAAAAAGGCGCAGGAGAACATTATTTGACGAACTTCCTCCTACAGTGCATAAGGCTAGAAGATTCTCAAAAATTCCCACAGAGAAAGAGACAAACATCTTATGGAGGCCCGTAGCCAAAGAAGAGGAAAAGACACTGAGACTTGCACCATTAAATTCTACACAGCAGATAAAATTCCCTCGTAAATACCAACCTGTAGTTGTTCTTAATCATCCAGATGCTGACATTCCTGAAGTAGCTAGTATTATGAAAGTTGTTAACAGGTACAAAGGTGCTGTCTCTAAGGTATCTCTGTCTCAAAGAACAGTCCAAGCACTCTCTGAGCTTGGTGCTCAAGGGAACAATTTCTGGACCAAAGGTGCACTGCCTAGTGATGGTCCAAGACCTCGGGCAGTTCAGTGTTCTGTCCAAGAGCGATTCGTCCTTAAACTGAAACTAAGGAAAAAAAGCAAAAAAAAGTATGAAGTAGTAGAAACGTTATCAGGTTGTAGACGTGAGCCGGTGATGTTTGACTGCTGGTTTTGTGGTCGGCTCTTTGATAGCCAAGAAGATTGGATTGGCCATGGCCAGAGACATCTCATGGAGGCAACTAGAGACTGGAATAAACTATTCTGAAAGTTGTTCACCTCTCATGGAAATCTTGACCACCTTTTGTGGAAATCATTCTTTGATATTTTGTCCTTCTGTGTTGGAAGAGTTAAATTGTTTATTTTTAATCAACTGCCGCTATCTCTTCATTCAGTTTCTATCTGTGTAAATATATGTTCTCAAGTGAATCTTAGTTTATCTTCCAATAGGTGCATATTCTAGTAAATACTTCAAGCATGATAGTCTGCACGTCAGGTTTACTCATGTCAAATTGAACTGTGAAGACGGTACACTGTATTAAGAAGTTGTGGTATGAGCACTGGCTGAAAGAAACCGGATAATATCAACATAGGATGTTTGTATTACTCAGGTAATTTTGTAGTAACCTGGTTTGTCATTTTTTGCATATTAGTTGAAAATGTAGTATAAAAGTATTTACACCCCTTACAACTTTAAGCATTTCTGCATAAAAAAAAAATTAAAAACATCTGTGGATTTTCATACAAGTCATGACCGTAGACACAGAGACCCATGTCAAACAAATTTGACAAATATGTTATGCTTTTGTGAAAAAATAATCATTTGTGCTGTATATGTGAGGTGCAAAGCTGATTGTACCCGTTCTGAGTATCTGGTGTGACCATCCCGCCAGCTGGGAGGGATTTTACCCCATTCTTTAGTTTAGAAGTTACCCTGTATACCTTCGTGACATACAAGACTATTCAGCCTCTGGCTTCTGGAGTGATTTTTGTTAGTCAACCACTCCTGTTAAAGGAAACATTTAGTGAGAAGACTATGACAAATCCCAGATTTCTTTAAACAAAACGTGGCACCAAATGACACCATAGTCTCACTGTATTGACTGGACATAAACTTGTAATCTTTGAGGTGCACTTAGTTTTGTACTTCACATACATTTAATATATATTTACTTTCAGGAAAATCCACTGATGTTTTACGTAGATATTATGCAGAATCTATAAAATACTGAGGGCTGCAACTTTGAATAACGAATTATAATGCTTGTAGATTAAGTTGTTTTATGCTTGTGATTTAAAATAAATTTTTATTTTGTTTTGAAAATATGTTTCAATTGGTGTTATAATTTAAGCTGTTGCCATCATAGTGTACAGTTTTAATGTAGCCTGCAGCATGCAATTCACATTAAGAGCTTTGATTTACCACAGTAATTCTTTAATCTCCCAAGTTTTATAGCAAATAGTTACATTGTTTTTTGAAATACCTTTTCAGAAAAGTTTTCCTTTTATCTTTTTACCATGGGTGACTCATGGCATACTAACAGTACAGAGAGGTCAAAATGATTTTTGTTGTTGGCAGCTCTGGCCATTTGCTTGTGTTCATGTTGTAAAAAGTAAACCCATTTTTGATTTCTGAATTCACAAATGGTATATTTTGTGTTCATACTGTAAATGTAGGTATGGTATGTTTATGAAAAACCTGTCTTAGAAACATCATAAAACAACATAAAAAATATCAGTTACTTGACACGACAGTAAAAATCTGATGTCCACTTCAAAACCTGGTTGCTTTCTTTTTAAAAATTGTGATTTGTATGCTAATCATCATGACCAATTATACCCTGTGTGAAAACAAGTGGTATACAGTTAGGTATTTGCTTGGGCCCTGACATATTTTACTTTGTTTTTAAACCAAACCAGTTTTGACTTGTCAAGTGTTTGTTGGTCTTTCTGCAATTATTTCTGTGCTGCACTTCTGCATCTAAAATGCAGGCTTGATCATGTTGAGTTTAGGGGTCATGCAGCATCTGCCCACCACACTTATAATATGCCATTGACGGTACTGTGTAGCACTGTCTAATCAACCTTGCTTTCATTTGGCTTAATTTAGCAGACAGTATACTTATACACTTAATAATTCATGTGGCTGCTTCTGTCTGAAGTAAGTTTGTCAGTAAACACCAGTGATTCAGTGTACAGTGCATAACTGGTGTTTACTGGAGCCATACATTTTTGTTTCTGAGCTGGGTTCAACTCTTTCCCATACTTTTCTTTGTCTGTCTGATACAAGTTGATCTCGGTTTCATTTCTCCTAACTATACTGTTCTGCACCCAGTCTGTTCTTTTCTTACTTATGTGTTCATGGCGACAACAAATGTGGCCTTTTTATCCGTGAGGTATATGAATGGTTTTCTTCTTGAGATCCTCCATCAGTTGTGGATGCCTTTGCCTTATTTTGTCTCTGAGAATCTTTTAAACTGTAATGAATTTGTTTTATTTCTGCAGGCCAAAAACTTTTTTGCCCCTCACAATTTTCTACATTTCTGCATAAAAACAGCTCGAAACATCTGATATTCCAAGAAAACCCAATCAAAAAAATGAAACAAACAGTATACTGTTTATTTAGTTATTCAAGAAATGAATAATGTGTACATATCTGTGAGATGTATAAGTACATCATGT
The DNA here is from genome assembly GCF_022458985.1 of Mugil cephalus. Lineage (NCBI taxonomy): Eukaryota > Metazoa > Chordata > Actinopteri > Mugiliformes > Mugilidae > Mugil > Mugil cephalus. The sequence goes on along the minus strand of NC_061785.1, from coordinate 24,237,551 downwards.
TTGGCATGTCAGTATTTGGCATGACCACAGTCTAGTTCAGAACTGTTTCAGTTCTGAAATTTTGGTGAGTCTCCTTGAGCTGCTTGTAACGACATTTCTTTTGGATGGAGGTCAGGCCTTTTCACTTGGCCATTTCAAAACATTACTTTTGTACTCATGTAGAATTATTTGTCTGTTAGTGTTATTGTACTGATGCAGTTTCTCTAAAGATTGAGCTCACAAACCGATCTCCTGACATTTCTTTAGGAGTTGCTGTTATAAATCAGAATTCATTAGCCCATCAATGATGATGCACCCCAACAATCCCAAACCCTGTGTTTCACAAAGAGGATTAGGTTCTGATGTTTTTTGTCTCCAAACGTGACACTCATTTAATCCATATAATTCAGTTTTGGTTTCATATGTCCACGAAACATTTTCCCAATCGTCTTCTGACTTCTGGCTCAACCTGCAGAAGAAATGGCTGTTCAGTGTTCTCCTGATGTGGTGAATTCATGAACATTAACATTAGCCATTGTGAGAGGCCTTTAGTTAGTCAAGTCAAGTCAACTTTATTGTCAATTCTGACATGTGCAACACAATACAGGATGAAATTACCATCCTCAAAGGCCTACGATGCAGCAGCTAAACAAAAACATCTAATCAAGAAATGTGCAAATGTTGAGAATAAAAAAAATATAAAATATATCCTGTAAATACAAAGTAGACAAAAGAGAACATGACATAGCGCATGACAACAGTATACATAAAGTGACTGATGCTACCCTGAGTTGAATAGTGCAGAAAGTATGGGTGGAGTGAATGAATATATGTATGTACTGTATAAATACAGGCATAAATCTCCAGTGAGTTGTGACCAGTGTCGGGGGTGTGTGAAGAGTCCTTGGTTAGTGTGAGTTGGTGAGCGGCAGAGGGAAGGGGGGTAGAGCAGGTAGTGAGTTAAGTTTCCTGACAGCCTGGTGGATGAAGCTGTCCCTCAGTCTGCTGGTCCTGGCCTGCAGACTCTGCAGTCTCCTCCCTGATGGCAGCAGACTCAGGAAGCTGTGTGACAGGTGGGTGACAGGACATTTACAACACCTGGCTCACGCGCAATTGCGCTTGAGCGAGGTGTTGTAAATGTCCTGGAGGGATGGAAGAGAGGCACCGATTATCTTTCCAGCTGCTCTCAATGTGAGGGTCTTTCGGCAGGATGCCGTGCAGGCTAGTTAGTTAGAAGTTAATTTGTAATTTGTTCTCCTCAGAGGTCTCACAGTAATGTGTATCTTGTTTGTGTCTGGTTTGGTGTGATCATGGTTGGTTGACCGGGAGACTGGGAGCTGGTTCCACAGGAGAAGGGTCAGATAGCTGAAGGCTCTACCTCCCATTGTACTTTTTGAATTTCTAGGAACCACAAGTCGACCTGAACTTTGAGATCAAAGTGATCTATTGAAATGATATTGTACAATGGGGTCTTTCAGACATGTTGGAGCTAAACCTCCATTATATCAATGCAGTGGATGTCATCATCAGAGATAGCTTGGCCTTCTTGGACTGTCTGGTGCACATGGAAGAAGACCAAAGTGTCAACTTTGGAGTATATAGGAAACCCTCTCACACTGATCAGCGTTTGAGTTCTGTCACCTCCTGGGACACAAACTATGGGTAATTGGGACCCTTCAGCACCAAGCACAGAATGTACCCACAAGATTGGATGGTAAGGAGAAGGAAGAAAAACGCATCAAACACTTAAGACGTGGATATCCCAACTGGACTGAAAAAGAGATTTTTTTAGGAAATATCGCATTCCAGTTAATATCTAATCAATATTAATTATTAGTAAATAATCAATCTCATCATATCTGAGGCGCCAGCTCTAAGTAAAGGAATCATCTATTTCCAGCTCACAAGCACCTTTCTCACAACAACTTAAGCGAAATATGTGGTTTGTTTAAAAAAATGGTGAATTGTGAATAATAAACAATATGATGAATAATATAACACTTGGAGTAATGGAAAATGATACAGAGATAAATGAGTTTAACGAAAGTTAGAAGTGAGACACAATGGAATCTAATTTCTTATAAATTAAAGATTTAGATTTGTTTGAGGTTTGTTTAGTTTTATCACACACACATCAACTCAACAGAAATGTGACAGTCATCCAGGTCTTGAATTCGGCATCAGTTACAGCAGAGTTTTCCGCAGTGTTATGTAGACAAAGTATGAAGTTGCTGTGTGGCAGAGTCGCATACGTGTGGTAAAAAGTGGTTGTCAATAAGGAAATTGGAAAATACTTTCAATGGCCAGTCGAAAATATCTACAGAAATATTAATGCATGACAGTTAAAGACAGTTAAAATAAAATTGAGCTTGAAAAAGTTGTACATTAAATGTGATGAGAAAAATGAAAGAATAAAACTTAAATATGCCAAAAACTTGGAGGTTAAAGTAAAAAGTATCACAAAGACAAACTGAAAAAAATAATGAAGGCAGAGACACAACTGAGACTAGAAAAAAACTGAGCCAAGACTGGCCAGGCGCTAGTTTATCACCCCGTCTCTCCAGGGTGTCTCTCTTTATTCCGAAACTGGTCTTTGCGTCTTACGATGATTTACATATCAGTGCTTTCATTTCAAGAGCATTATATAATGGTTGTACTTCTCACAATATTAAACTCAGAATTAAGATGAGAAACATTGTGTCAGTATGAAAACACATCAGAAACATTCATTCACTCCTAGGATTTTCCTCAATATCCTAATTCAAATAATTAAATAATAATAGTAAGCAACGCTAACTAATATCAAGAAGAAGGAAAGGTAGATTATATTCGGGTTATGCTAACCACTCTTGCTTTGTAGAATATAGACATATTAAAATACTGAAAATGCAGAAACAGTATTACTTGTTAGAATTACATTCCAAAGATATTTCTTCAACTAGCCTATGGATGGCAGTATGGTTCCATAGTAGAATCTTATGATTAAAATACTCAAAGGCTAACTTCTTCATTACATGGCCTAGGAAGACGAGCATGAGATTAGCATGAGTAGATTAAACATTGTAATTTTGGTTATAAGTGTACATTCAATAGTTTCTAGTTCTTATTTACGACCATTATTTCCAGGTGGTATGATGATGCCTGTTGCCTGTAAATGGTTTTGCTCTTACATAGCGCTTTTCTACCTATTCAAAGGTACTCATAGCGCTTTTACAGTCAGAGACACATCCACCCATCCACTCGGGGGATCAAACCGCTAACCCTTCAGTTCATGGACAACCTGCTCTAGCTACTGAGCCATAGCCTCCCGTCTGGGCCTTGTCTGTGGTAGCCTGGATGTGGATTACATGTAAATGCGAGAAAAGTTTTAAATCCTTCGTTTGTTACATTTTCGTAGTTTTGATCTGAGTCTAAATTGAAATAAAAAATGAAATGAAAACCCAGGCATTTTTAATTTTTTTTATTAGATTAATAAACTACCGTCACTTTTTCATTTTTAGATTTTTGATTGATTTTTGATTTTAATTGAAAATAGAAAGAACGAATGATACACACAGATTTTTCAGGTGTAAAGAAGTTTTGTTGCAAAAAGCACAGTCAAAACTGAATCAGTAAAAATATACAAACATTATTTGTAGTTCATTATTTTTGGTTTCAAAAAACTGCAACAATGTGCAAAAAATTATTTACAGTGCAAGAACAACAAAGTGCAACAACAATTAAACCACTTAGATATATACAAATAACAAATTCAACTGTAAATTAAATTAAATAAACAATAAAATGTTTTAAAAAATGATTTAATAAATGTTTTATGTATGTAATTATGAGCAAAAGCTGTAACAACAAAAAATAATCAAAATCTCTCCCTCCCTCATTGCGAAACATCTTCCGATTTCCCTTATTCAAGGCATCGGTGTGAAGAAAGAATGGTAGTGGATTTCCACCACTTTTCAATTGTTTGATCACCTCCTCTTTTGCCTTTGGAGACAGGACATCTGTGACAATTGCATCAGCTTTTGTCCTCCCACAGAGTATCTTCTTAGCAAAGCTGGAGTCATTCAGTGTTCTGAGACTCAGTTTCAGAGCACAGTCAGCTGAGTTATAGCTTAAACCATGCTTTACAGTGTGGTCTGCAGCAGTTACTTGTCAATTAGAAAAAAGACATTTTACTGTGTGTGTGTGTATATACATATATATATATATATATATACAGATGTGTGCGTGTATACAATTCAACTGTATATTAATTGAGTGTGCTTGAAAGAGCACACTATATATTATTCCCCATACTTCATTTTATTATTATTATTATTATGCCATTTTTTGGCACACTAAAAAAAAAAAAAATAAAAAAAAAAACACATAGGTACAAGTTTCTTCGATCACTCTAAAAGTCCAATTTCCTAAATGTAGCCACATGAAAAATGTATATGTAGACGTTCAGGAAGAGCTCAGGATGCTGGTTCAATGATACTATGGTTTGCCCAAAAAGTCCTCTTGTTCAAAGGGTTCTTTCACCGTTTTTTTCCCTTCTCAGCTGTGTCAAATGTCACAGGAGCTGCTGCAGTTGCTTGCTCTGCTCTCTCCCCCTGGCCCTTACAGACACATGCTGACAGCTATTTAATGTATGGGGGCAACAGGGCCAGAGTCAGGCACACTCAAAATGTCTTTAGAAATTTTCTAGTTGTATGTATTATCTATCTATTTAATGTACTCGTCTATCAATTGTAGTTGAAAAAAATAATATTATAATATCTTTGTCCATGCAGTGCTGACATCCATTGCCCTTGCTAGTTTCCCATATAATTTTTTTTTTTTTTTTAAATTATTCTTTACATACCATATCTGCCTCTGGCGTTGCATGGACAACAAATTGGTCTAGGGTTCCCCTAGTTTTATTGTCCCTTATGCTTCGCATGTGCCCACCACTTGACGCATGTTGCTTTAGGTCAGTCAGTGCCCCTGTTATTCATTTTCCATGAGCATTTTACTGACTATTTTTTGACTCTCACAGTAACAAAGTGCGTTCATTTTCAGCTCAATACGGGAAGGATACTTTTGTTTCTACAGTAAATACGGAATGACCCTACAGGAGGCCCACATTACTGGTGCAGTGGAGCTTTGACATTTAAAGAATGGCTAGTCTTATATCAGCAACAGCACTTTGCTCACATAAAATTGTATTTTGTACAATAATATAGCTGTGATCATGCTTTTAATGTTTAGCTCAGCCTTTTTAATTTTTAGTTTTAGTTTAGTTTTTAGTGTACTATTTTATATTGTCTTGTTGATTTCATGTTCTTTTTATTTAAAGTGTCTTTGATTATTTAGAAAAGTGCTTTTTTAAATAAAATGTATTATTATTATTATTATTATTATTATTATTATTTTCATATAAAAATCACCACTCATACATGCAAAAATAAAAAGGGTTGTTTGTTTTGGTAGTTTTTTGTCTTTTTGTGCTGTTATTATTTATTAATTTTTTTTCTGGACTTTTTGTGTTTAACTGTGGAGTTTGGCAGAGCGGCTATTTCTGGTGGTGTATTCCAGAGATCAGCTGCTAGTGCAGTCCGTGTCCCCTGAGCTGCCCGGAGTGAGGCCTGAGATTCCCGCTGAACTTCAAGAGAAGTGCTGGGGATGCCAGGCTGGAGTTGAGGTGGTAGAGCGGAGAAGGAGGTTTGGATTGGCAGTGCTGCCTCTACTGGGGAACGTGAGGTCTTTGGCAGCAGAATGGATGGACTATGTGCGCTTGATGGGACCCAGAGGGAGTGTGACATGAGAAGTGCTTTGGAGACGTGGGTTCAAAGGACCACAGTACATCCATGCCCGGCTTCGGCACTCTACGGACGGGCATGCTCAATTAGAGTTTGCATCCCTCCCTCGGTGTCAAGGACAAGGAAATTCCACACAATCCATGCCATTGTTGCTATGCAACAGGCCAAACAACTGCATCACCTTGGACACTGTTTTGCCAACTACTTTTGTATATTTGTTCATAATGCTAATTCTGTAAAAAAAAAAAAAAAAAATATATATATATATATATATGTATATAATAACAAAAAAATTACACTGTTTTATTTTACTGTATAATACTTATTTTTATTTTATATTAATCTAATTTTATTTTATCTTTCTTGTGGTGTTTACTTTTATATGCAAAGAAGCTACTGTTACAAAGTAATTCACTTCATGGATCATTAAAGTCTAAGTTAATTGCTCGTTAATTGGCGGTACAGTAGTTTTCTTAGAGGGTATAAGGAAAGAGTCTATTTTTACCCATTTAACCCGTCAGTGATACAGTGATGAAAAGTTTTGTATTATTAGCATCAAAGCCATTTTGAGAAGGTGATCTCATGAAAACACAAATGCGGTCTGCTGCAGAAATGATGGTAATTGTCTAAACCAGGGTTAATATGTATAAAATGTATATATAAAAGTGCATAAAAGTTGTGGCTCGAACAATAGGATTTCTTTTTCTTCAGTGTATGAATATCATAAATTTACAATGCTTAATAGCTTTCTTCCTTAAAGCTTCCACTTTGTATGGTGCAGTAAGTCAGTTTAGGTGATCAGGTTTACATAGATGTGGAAATGTGTACAAAATTAAAAATAATGTCTATACCTTGACAAGTTTGTTTTATAAAGTGACACTATTTTTCAGTTTTAGATATCTGTGACTAAATGTTTTTGTGCTTTTGGTAATCCACTGTAATCTGTAAATTGTAATGCACATTGTGTAAGTGATAAACTGAAGCATAATCTTCTTGAAAAGGGTCTTTTTTTATAAAATGTTTTTTTTTAAAAGCTTTCATTAAATGTAAACATTTTCATGTACTTATATGGTTATGGTGTTTGCAGTTTGATTTATTACCCCGGCTAATGCGGCCCCTGACAGTGCATGAGGTTCCTCTGTCAAAGGTGGAAAAGCTTGAAAGCAAGATTAATTCTTCTATCAGGAAATGGCTTGGCATCCCACACTGCTTAAGTGGGCATATTGGAACTCCCAGTAACTAGTCTGACAGAGGAATTTAAGTACGCTGATGCTAGACTGGAGATGATTCTCACTCAATCGAAAGATCCAGTGGTTAGGTGTGCAGCGCCCAGGCTTATAATAGGGAGGAAGTGGAATCCGAAAGATACGCTAGAGCAAGCACAGGCAGCCCTCGCGCATAGGGATCTCATAGGTCATGTACAGCAAGGGCGTAGAGGTCTGGGGCTGAAAGATGGTAGTGGAGGAGATTCATAAGTGAGAGGAAGTAGTAAAATTTACTAAGGCAGTGTCGCAGGCTAGGCAAGGACAGTGGGTAAACTGGAAGAGTGGAGAAAAGGAAGTTTAAGTGGAGAGAGCAGCATGGAGGCTAGCAGGATTGGATTTATGATGGTGCTATTTATGATGTACTGCCATCTCCCCAGAACCTAAACCAGTGGTTAGAGGAGGATGCTGCCTGCCCACTGTGTTCTTGTGTATGTACACTTAACCACATTCTGACAGGTTGCAGGGTTAGTCTTGCAGGGCTGATATACCTGATGTCACTACCAGGTCCTGAAATGCTTAGCAGCTGCAATTCCTTATCTGCTAGAAAGAACTATAGGTATATTATGTCTGTATGAGAGAGAGAAAAGGCCAGACCCTCGAGGATCAGGTATAGCACAGGGCACCTAAGGGAAGGTGGAGCCTGGGAGCTGATTAGTCCAGCAGCACAGATCCTTAGCACCTGGCTACAGCAGGACCTGCTGCTGTGGTCGGAACCAGAGAAGGTATAGGAGTATTTTATTGAGCTTACTGACCCATAGAAAGACGGTAGTTAGGAGGCTAATGAGCACAAGAGAGCTACATATGCAGAAACGGCAGCAGTGAGAGTTGAGGGCCTCCGTGCAGCCGGTGGAGGTGGGTTGGCGTGGATTTGTGGCAAAATCCAGGTTCACAGTAAGCAATATGTCTCTGGCAGCAGAGCGAGCAAGTGAGCGGCTGTGGCTAAGGAGGCAACATGCTAGCTGGGGGAGCATGCTAAAGGTAGGACTAGCTGCGTAGTTTTAGTAGTTGCTACGTGGTTCTGTCAAAGGAGGAAATGTCCTCTCCTTCAGCCCAGGATCTTCATACCTATAGGAAAGGATAGTCTAACTATGTATAGATCACTCAACAACTTCTCTCGTTCAGGTTATTTATTTGGCACACAAAGAATAAGTATTGATTCAGCTATGATACTTCAACCTAACCACCTTAAGGGTAAAAAGAGGAAGCCTCGATCTAACGTGAAAAAAAAATCCAACGTGTGAGATATCGGGGTGAGGTGTATCCTAATATTGTGAGCAAGCTGCAGCAAATTGATAAACAGCTCCTTATATGGTGAGATAGCGGAAGTAACATTCTTCCGGTTTTTGACAGTGTCATATAACAGGCTCAAAGCCTTACTTAACCCCTTAAAACCCAACAAATCCCGCTGTTTGGCACGCCACCCCTGAAGTATGTTGTTATGTAAAAACCCCATATAAAAATGGGTGTATGGATGCAATCTAAACTATATGTGTAACCTGAACCTTCATCCAGCAGTCACATGAACGTGCTCCTCCAAACACATTGCCAACTCTCCGGTAGGCTCAGGTTGTGTGTGCAACATGTTTGGTAAGTTAACATTCACTATGTGTACCTACTGGGCGGCTATGGCTCAGTAGGTAGAGCGGGTTGTCCATGAACCGAAGGGTTAGCGGTTCGATCCCCTGAGTGTGCCATATACCGAAGTGTCCTTGAGCAAGACACTGAACCCCCAGTTGCTCCCAGTTCAACTGTTGTGTGAATGTGTGTGTGTGTGCCTGTGTGAGTGAATGGGTGGATGTGTCTCTGACTGTAAAAGCGCTTTGAGTAGGTAGAAAAGCGCTATATAAGAGCAAGACATTTACTACGTGTATATAAAATTCATGTGTGTGTGTATATATATATATCTCAAAACCCAAAGCCTAGAAGCAAGCAACAAAGCAAAATGCTAGCCTGACATTGTAAGATCAGTTATTGTAGACCCTGAGCTCACACTGCATCATCCAGTGATCATGCTCCCCATCTGGATATTGGACACATTTTTGTTAGGGGTAATCCAGAGGAATGTGAATTCCCACCCGGCTGCAATCTAATCAGCTCATCATCTCGAATTTTAGGTTCCCCTGTTGGAGTAATTACTTTGTGGTTAATTACCTAAACTGTGATCTCTCCTCTATATCCAGCAATAATAATGGCGTGGCCACTATCAGGCTCACCACCCAAACAGACCAGTGTCTTCCTCTCCAGCACTTTCACAGTTTCGATGAAGCTCTCCGGTCTTCATATTAACGCTGTTAACGGTCAATGTAAATGTTCTCCCTTCAGGTTACAATGTTTATTATTTGCTCTCACCCGTCAGACGTGGGCGTTTATGTCTCGTTCCTTATTTGTTTGTTCTCTTCTCAGTTCTCATTTTAGAATACCTGTACAGATTTTAAAGTTGTAAAAGAGGCCCGGCTAGCCAGACAGTATGACAGATGTGACATGATAATGGCATTAAAATACAGTGCTGCTGCTTATTTGCAGCTTACTGCTTGGTTGCTGCATAAACATAAATGATCATATAAATAGAGGGGGGTGAGAAATGAGTCGAGTTTCAGCAAAAGGTATATAATAACAAAAACAGAAAGCACTGCAGAGGTGGCAGGATGAAAAAAAATGCCAAAATGCTGAAGACTAAGACATAGCATGGAGACTAAATGACTAAAATGACGCAATAGGGAAAAAAGGGAAATGCAGGGCTATATATACACAAGGCAGGAGATGACGAGATACAGGCAAAACCAATAAAGCACCATAAAAATGATGGGAAAATAACAAAGAAACAGAGCAATGCCGTAGGGGTTATTATAGCTTCCTTCCATGATCCTGGAAATACATCTTCTAGTGTCGGGCAGGTCGAGGCACGACTCAGACGCAGAGCAGATGTAATAAAGGTGAATCTTTATTCAAAGCTCTTACAGAGTAAACTAAAAGTAACAACATAAAAGTCGCTCCAATGGGAGGGAAACGCTGTCTTAATGATATTATGATACCAAAGAATAACATAAATCAACAAAAGGCGCTCCAAAGGGAGGAAAACAAAACCACTATCTATTAAACCTAACTGAGACCTAAAGGTGGGACTAAAAAATTACAAGGAAAAATCACTCGAAACGAGGAGAAAACTACAGGCACGAAGCAAGGCAAAACTTTGACTATGGACTCATATTTTTTAACTATGGGGAAGAGGGAACAGGTGGACACAATCAGGAATCAGGGGAGACAATGGCGCCACCAGGGGGGGCCACCCCTATAAATTTGCTGGCCACCCCACTGGTCTGTCACAGATATTGGTATTGGTACTGATGATATTCTTCTATCGTCAGTTAAGGCCCTTTCACACTGAATGCACAATCGCGATCACCAGGTGCTCCCAGCAGTCGGTCCTCATCACGTACTGCATCTGTGACCTCCAAATACCTGTTGCTTTTTTAAGAAGAAAATTAACAACACAACACAATAAAATTGTTCTGAAACATAATGTAAGCCTGGTAATCAGAAAGACCATTGATCCCTGGTGGGAAATAGCAAATGTATGACTGTTTCTGAAACATACTGTATAATCAGAGTCAAGTGTTTCTGTTTGTATCTGCAAGTGCCTGTTCTTTTTTCTGTTTTGATTACAATAAATGTGCCTTTAACTTAAGCTGTACATTTGTCTTTTTAAGGTCAAGGATAATTAGCTTATCTTAAAAAACAACGAATGACCTACCACACATAGCACAGTGAAATAGGATTGTTGTGGGACTCAAAATGTTAACTGTACTAGTCTGTATTAGTCTATGCACATTAGATTATTAGTAATATTAAATGTAACACAATAAAACTATATCAGAAGGCGTTTCCTCATAGTTTTCTACTAGCCTATATACTACAGTATAATAAAATAATAATAGTAATCGTACTAATATACTAAAATTCCTGAAATTATGGCTTTTTAGTTTTGGTATGCCATGCCCAAGATATTAAGTGGCCCCGCCTGGCCACCCCTTTGAAAAATTTCTGCAGGTGCCACTGAGGGGAGACAATGACCGATGACACATGAGGAAGGGCATGTGACCTGAAACGAGCGGAGAGTTACTATTCAAAATAAAACCGGAAATTAGTCACTTTCCAAAATAAAACCAGAAATGATGAGACAAAAACACAAAACAAGACATGATCTCACCGTAGTGTGACAAATAGTTGATATTTGGCCAGACTAGTGATGTACAATTACCTTTTTAACGATAAACCACTTCCAAATGGTTAGTATTACTGTTCAAGTTTTTACTATTCAGTGCGTTTACATGCAGAGCTTAATCAAGCTATGCTCAAAATTCGACTTTCTGACAACAGTCCTTGTCCCAGTTTACATGCAGCCGAAGAAAATTGAATAACTGACGGGAACATGTCCTCCTCCACACTAGTTGGCGATATATGTCTTTTCAGCGGGTTAATACCACGTTAATACGGCTCGTTTTCCGGTTGACCTATTACGTCATATAATAAACAAGAGTCGTTCATGCGGCAATAGGGACAAAAGAACATTTTTTAATCTCGTACGTAATGTGCACACTACTTCTGATGCAAGTAAGATGTGCGCTATCTCTCAGACGGTTCTTAATGCTGGAGAAAATTGAATTCCAATCGTATTATCTGGGTGTCTCAATTAGGTAATGACAACTTTGTTATTTAGTTTAGTTATCTGCTTTGCTCTGCACCTCCTACAAGATCATCCGGTAAGTGAATTTGGAGAATTATTTTTATGGTCGATGTCAGTGTCCAATACAGCTAGTCTAGTAGCTGAAGTTAACTATCTAATTAGCCAGCTAATGAATTAGCCTTTGGCGAGCCTTCCAGCGAGGTTCCGGTTTGTTAGCCAGGGAGGAGGCTATCCATCAATCCGCCACCAAAGTCAGAACGTAAATAATGATTAATAATACTTTTAAATAAACTTTTTCAGTGTGGGAAATATTAATCCACCATGTAAAGTAGGAAACACTGTCTCGTTCAGCGGTGATGTAAATTAAGATCGAGTAAGCAAAATGTGAATATTTGTAATAATATTTCGTACATTCTGTACGTATGACACATATAACACATGTTACATGTCTATTTGTCTGTGTAAAATTCAGGTGATCCAGATGTTCTACTTGAGATGAAGAATTCGACTATCAGGACTTCTCATCTGAGCAGAGAACACTTTGAAAGTCATCACTCCATCACCGATTTTTATCATAGCCCAGATGTGAAATGTGACCTGTAACTTGTAACAGAACTTTAATATATTTATTTTTAATTAAAGATATTAATCTCTAAATCATAACTGTATTTAATATATTATATATCATATTTTAGCTGGGATAAATGGCATCAAACTGGGAGCGAGGTCACTGTGTTAGCCGGCTGCTAGCACCTTGGATTGCAATTAGCCTAGCTCGGTAGCCTGAGCTAACCTGGTAGCATAGAGCTAGGTAGGTGAATTTCAACGTTCAGGCTGCTTTAGCTCTGCCCCAACATGACCCCATATTCATATTTGGAGTATCCAAGTGTGGACGGAGTAAAGCTCATCCAACATGGCAACCTCAGGCCCCGCCCCTTTTGGACTTTATTGGTATTTTGGTTTTCGATCCCTACTTAATTGCCCTTGAAATGCTAATTCCCCTTCAATCTGCCTTAAATTTGCCAAATTTGTCCTTTGCTGACATGTACATTTATCTAAGACTCGCCCCTACACCGGCGAGTCTCTGAAGGCTTACAAGAGCACTAAAGCCTACCGGTACTTCACCTCAGGTTGGGTCACTGAGGCAAAACTTTATCACCTGGAGGACCAAAAAATTTTTTTGATCATGGGAAAGGTAAGTTATGTATTTATTTACTGCTTTACGAGCTTTCTGGGCAATTAAAACTACCACGAACGTTACATTTCCTAGCTTGTTTTTGGCTAGCTAAGTGTTTATTTACCAGTATATTCGCTGCTATGTGGTTAAAACTAACGTAAAAGTAATGGTTGCGAGGTCATTGTATCTGTGTCACTGTATCATTGATACAGGTTGAGAGGTTGTTTTAACCAACCCATGGTTCCTTTAATAGATCCATGAACCAACCTCATTGTAATTGATGGCAAAATACCCCGCTGTGCTTAATGAAAGGATCGTTATTGCAAGGTAGTACTCTTGCTGACATACTAAACCTACATTTTGGGTTTTTTTAAACTGCAGGTAAAACATTCACAGAGCCTGAGTGGGACCCCCACACACCCCTGGATCACAGTGCAGGAGGATGGAACAGTTGTCATGGCTCACTGCACCTGTAAGGCAGGCTTAGGAGAGGTGTGCTCTCATGCAGCAGCCCTCATGCATTCAGTCCTGGCTGCTGTTGACATCAGAAATGGACAGGCTTGCACACAGCAAGCATATAAACATAACTTACCTGAGATGAAGTGCTCAGCACAGAGTCTGGAGTGTTCTGTGGGAGTCCAGTGATCCTTTCTAACTTCAGTGACCCACCTCTGTCTTCTTTCATTGTTTTTGGGGATATTGCAAAACGTAAGTCCTGTATTTTTAGCTTTAGCTCTATCGCAGCCGACCGCACAGCAGATAGACGGCATATTGACAGCGTAGTTCCGGTATCTGACGGTCCTAAAGATGGCGCCATTGAGACGGTGTGACGTCACATGAAACCCATGAATACAGTCATTGGGCGCAGGTAGAACTTCTAATTTGATGAGCCATCTCCGTGAACACAACAAGTATACAGCAAGTGTGAGGTAAGTTAACTTGTAGCTGAATGCATGATGCGGGGACTTAGGAATATTCAATTCACTTCAGTTTTATTTATATAGCGCCAATAACAATACAAATTGTCTCAAGACACTTCACAAAAACCAGCCCGCAACCTCCAGAGCAAACCTGAGGGCGACAGTGGCAAGGAAAAACTCCCTTTTAACAGGAAGAAACCTTGAGCAGAACCCAGCTCATATGGAGGGACCCATCTGCCGAAGGCCAGCTGGGTAGAGACAGAGAAGAAGAACAGGAGAAACAAGATAAACAAACTTCTGTCATACATACATCAAGCTGAAGGAAACGTATAGGATCTAGTAACATAACACATAGCTGATGATCTGTGAGACAGTTTGTGAGTATAACAGGAATCTTGGGCAGGTTGGTGAATTGTTCATCTAGGTAGGTGGATAACTGGAGGAGGCCATGACGACTGGGGCAGATGAAGTTCATGGAGCTCCACAGGTCTGATACACAGCGCTCCAGACCATGATGACTGGGCTGGTTGATGAGGCCACAGCAGCAGATGTAGCTTAGAACTCCACAGGTCAGATATTCAGCACTCCAGACCAGCGACCCTCACAAGAAGATGGAGGGGGAGGGGAGGGGAGGAATTATAAGAGATAGAAAATAAAATGATAAGACATTTGAGGACAGGAGCCAGAGAAGAAAGAGGAGAGGACATGTCCTCAGTGCATCGTCCCCCTGCAGCCTAGGCCTATAGCAGCATAACTAAGGGATGGTTAAGTTCAGCCCTAACTATAAGCTTTGTCAAAAAGGAAAGTCTTAAGCCTGTCCTTAGACGTAGAGACTATGTCTGCCTCCCGAACCCAAACTGGGAGCTGGTTCCATAGGAGAGGAGCCTGATAGCTGAAGGCTCTACCTCCCATTCTACTTTTAGAACCTCTAGGAACCACAAGTAGACCTGCACTTAGAGATCGTAGTGATCTGTTGGGACAGTATGGTACTATGAGGTCTTTCATATATGATGAAGCTAATAACTTCTGTTTTGTCTGAGTTTAAAAGTAGAAAATTACAGGTCATCCAAGCCTTTATGTGTTTAAGGCATGCTTGGAGTTTAACCAGCTGATTAGTTTCATCTGATTTCATGGATAAATATAGCTGGGTATCATCTGCATAGCAATGGAAGTTTATGCCATGCTTTCTAATAATATTGCTTAAGGGAAGCATGTATAATGTGAATAATATTGGTCCTAGCACAGGACCCTGAGGAACTCCATAGCTTACTTTGATAGAAGAATTGTTGTTAACATGGACAAACTGGAATCTGTCTGACAGATATGATTCAAACCAGTCTAGTTCAGTTCCTTTAATCTTGATCACACTTTCAAGTCTCTGTAGTAGCCTATTGGGTAACACTTTCTATGAAGGTTGTATTTATAATGCCCTATGAATGCACTCATAATGTGTTCTAAGGTGTCTATAAAGCATTATAATGGTCATTATTACCATCTATACATATTCACAAGTCGGCATAACCAACTTCAAGATGCATTATGACAACTGGTTATGAATGATTATAATTTTAATCTGAATAGTGCATTATAAATTCGTCAATATCTGCCTAGTCACTTGTTCATTTTATGATGCATCATAACTACTTTGCTTTGCTAAATGTGCATAGTGATGCATAATGACTTTTGACTTCGCCTATAGTGCTTTATATCTGTAGTTATAAGTATATGTAATAAAGTTATAATAATGTATACATCTCCCTACAGCACACAGTTATAAACAGCTATGCAATTTCATAAGTGCCAATTGTCAGCGCTAAGTAAAGTGACAAGAATATGACACTATTATTAACAGATATAAGTTACTATGAGTAATTAAAAGGTGCAATGAACTAAGTCCTGAGTCTGGCATCTTTACCCCATATGCACAATGTTAATATCATAGGTGTTATTTGTCAGCTTTAGGTAAATTAGTGCAAATGAGGTGTTGTGGATATAAGACTATTATAAACAAATATGAGGCACAATGAAATGCCTGGACAGTAAAGACAAAAGGAATGCATTTAGTTCACTTTATTTTCATTTAAACCAACACACATAATCAGAATGATTATCAATATTCTGAGCACATTACACAAACACATGAAACAGGCCACAAAAGTGGCACAGTGTGATCCTAGAGATGTGTCCCTTAAAAGTGCCTTTGGGTTGGTGAGGTAATTCAGGGTCATAGGTCAGGAGATGGTTTGACAGCAACTACAAGAAGAACAGAGGCAAATCTTTAGTGCTCTAGCTGGGTTTGTTTTTATGCAGAAAGGTTTGATTGAAAACACATAAGCAGATCACGTTTTTTTGTTTAAAGCAGCGTAATGAGACATTGTGTTACCGCATATCGTGCAGGCACCGCAGATTACCCGTAGGTGGCTTAAACTAGCTACACGAAAGTTACCAGACACGGCTAGTTTTAATTCACAAATTAGATCGTTTTCATATTCTTGCGTTTAATGATTGAAACCATTCAAAACCATTGCATTAATATATAAACGATGTGCTTCATGTAAGCAAAGTAAGACATTAGCTCACAAAACACTAGCAGGACAGAGAGACGACCTACCTGTCCTGGAGAGGGCTCAGCGGAGAAAGGAAAGAAAAGCCACTTTACGACTAGTACATACAGTCAATGCTTTACGACAGTGGGAGGAGCTGGGGACGGAGGTGGGTGGGTGGGGTCAGAGGTCAGGGGTCATGGACTAAAGAATGACATTTCTACAATAATGATAATATAAATAAAAACAATATTAAAATAATATCTGATGGCATTCAATAAACGCGGACATGATATTGCATAGCTGTTTATAACTGTGTGCTGTAGAGAGATGTATACATTATTATAACTTTATTACATATACTTATAACTACAGACATAAATTACTATAGGCAAAGTTAAAACTCATTATGCATCACTATGCACATTTAGCAAAGCAAAGTAGTTATGATGCATCATAAAATTAACAAGTGACTAGGCAGATATTGACATATTTATAATGCACTATTCAGATTAAAATTATAATCATTCATAACCAGTTGTCATAATGCATCATGAAGTTGGTTATGACGACTTGTGAATATGTATAGATGGTAATAATGACCATTACAATGCTTTATAGCAGGCATGTCAAACATACGGCCCGCGGGCCGGACCCGGCCCGTTGGGTCATTTAATCCGGCCCGGCATAAATTTCTGAGTATGTCAAAAAAAGAAGCGAGTCTCTAGCTAATTTCTATTAAAAGTTGTGATTTTTTAAAATAAATACAAACCAAATACTCCCTCCGGCCGCTAGAGGGCAGTAAATGTGTAAAAGCGCTCACGTCAAGCATGCGGCACTGACACGAGTTAGTCACAGGAAATAAACATTCGCAACGTGATGTGTCCAAGTAAAAATAAACCGGCAATCTTGCTTCTGTACTATGATGAGCTCTAAAACCTGACTGAAACTCTTCAAACAAACCATTCCTGTTTAAATGATCAACCAACTGATTGACAACAACCCTTTCTAAAAACTTTAGAGATAAAAGGAAGGTTGGAAATTGGCCTTGTTTTCTTCTATTAATGAAGAATAATATGCTGTTCTAATTTTAAGGAGAGGTTTTTTTATAAGTTGTCAATCTTTCCAGGCTATGTGAGCTTCTTCAGAACTAGTGGAATGCCAAATTCTTTCCAGCTTTCCAACTGCGTGCTTTGAACTACGCAACTGTGAATTATACCATGGAGCTACCTTCCTTTGATTTACCACCTTCTTTGTAAGAGGAGCAACTAGATTTAGAGTTGTACTAAGTGATGCTGTAGTGCTGTTAACAAAATAATCTATTAGTGATTGAGTAAGATTGTGGTTGCTGACATCCACATCACTAACATAAGGCACTGAGGTAAATACTAAAGGTATTAATTCCTTATATCTAGTTATAGCATCATCGGATAAGTGTCTACCATAACGAAATGTCTTTCCAATTTCTGTGTAATTACTTATAGTAAATTCAAATGTTACAAGAGAATGATCGGACAATAGAGGGTTGTGAGAATATACGGTTAGACCTTCAGTTTCTATGCCATATGTTAGTTGAGCCTGTAGGACTAGATGGTACTATCCCGTAGATAATCAGAACTTGGCATCGAGTGGGATTGGGGTAAAAGCTTCACTGAGGTCATCAGGTGGGCACTCTCTTTCACCAAGCTCTAAGGTGTGATTGAAACAGTGAGTTGAACCATTTACATTCTGAGAAAAGCCAATTGAGTCTAGCAATAACATAAATGAAGAGCTAAGACTGTCACTGCCAACATCAACATTGATGTTAAAGTCACCTACTATAATAACTTTATCTGTTCTAAGCACTAAATAACAAATAAATAAATAACTCAGAGAATTCAGCTAAAAATTCAGAGTAAGGAGCAGGTGGGCGATACACCACAACAAAGAGAATTGGTTTTTGTGTTTTCCAGTCTGGATGAGCAAGACGAAGAGTAAGGCTTTCAAACGAATTAAAGAATTGCTTAGGTCTAGGATTAATACATAAATCAGAGTGGAAGATTGCTGCCATTCCTCCTCCTCGGCCTGTGCCTCAAGGAATGTGATAGTTACTATGACTGGGTGGCGTAGACTCATTTAAACTGACATACTCATCATCCTGCAGCCACATTTCAGTCAAACTAAATAGATCAATCTGATGATCAGTTATCAAATCGGTCACTAAAAGTGATTTAGATGAGAGAGGCCTGACATTCAAAAGACCACATTTAATTTTCTTATTCTCCTGTTGTACTAGTGAATTTGTGTTGATTTGGATAAGGTTCCTATGAATAACTCCTCTATTGTTATTTTTCCATTTAAAAAATCTGGGAGCAGACAGCACATCTATGGAGTTTGGGGAGTTATGGGTGTGAGACAGTTCTAGAGAAGCGGCAGAGAGGCGTGTAAGACTGCAACTCTGCCTCCTGGGAATAGTGGAAAATGTCCTGTCAAACTCAAGAAAGAAAACTGAAGTTTGCCTAACGTTACTCCTGTAAAAATACATATAGTGTACGCTACTTAATTGTGTATGTTTGGTTTGTTTCCACTGCAGTAGCTCTGCCTCGCTTTGAATATGAATATTCAAATATGCTTTGAATGGGGATCTTCAAAATAAACAATAAACAAACAGGAAGACCAACATAGATCCACTAAATTTTGAGAAGAATACATTGCTGTCACACCGCAGTAAGGTCAAGTTGGGTTTTTGTCCTGTCCCATGTTTTGCTTTGTCTATTCGTGTTTTATTTTGAAGAGTGACTCTTCTCGTTTCAGGGGGGTATTCCAGAAAGCGGGTTATGTGAAAACTCTGAGTTTGTTAACCCTGAGGTGAGGGAAACTCTGAGTTATCCGTTCCAGAATGAGAGGTAACTTAAACTCTGGGTCTGTTACTGCGGTAACTGACTCTGTGAACATAACCTGCTCGCTGGCAGGTTTACTATAAGAAAACCAGAGTTTCTACCTGTCTCCTCCCACACAAAGAAAGCGGTTAAACATGGATTGCCCATTCATTAGAAATCCGATCGACAGGTCATTTTAAACATGGACTCGGTTTTAAGGTTGTGTCGCCGCTGAGGCGCGCCGAGTGGTGTGTGCGGCAAACAAAGCGTTGGCGTCGGAGAAGTAAAGGGCAGCAAAAATATTATAAGAGGCAATAATGTGATGGATAAGCAGCCCCTTCGTGTAATAATGTGTTACATTTTACTGTTGTAGTTTATCGTTCAGGGAATTTTATTTCGTACAGAGTAGGAAAATAAAGTAGCATTTGAACAACTCAGAATTTTCCACATTTCTGCATAAAACCAACCAACCAAGGAACCAACGTGAAACGGAAATACAGTCATTCTGCAATGCAAACGTTTTCCATTACTCTGCAGAAAAAAGGAAAAAAAAAGAAAAAAGAAATCCGATCGACATCGAAGCCATATTGATTAGAAATGCATTACGTTGCGAGAGAATTTTCCGACCCAGATTAGACGTTTTATTATTTCCAGAGGAATTACTTTTTGAACACTACGCTTTTCATCCAACAGTATAATTCATCTCAATAACATTCTCCGGCCGATATAGGCCTACATTCTGCTGCAGCGTCAGAGTGAGGTCAGTAGCTCCATAATATTGCAATTATGCCGTACAAATGAGGATGAACATCACGTCACTGCAGATGTTCAGGACGGAAGGGCTGTAAGGGACCGAATCGGACAAATCGTACGTTAAATAAAAGACAAATTCACATGTGATTTGGTTCTTCTTTATTTCCTAAAAGTACAAAAGCAACAGTCAGGATTTGTAATATAGTTCCAACTATTAACATATTTCACATATTCACCTGTTTCAGCATGACAATGCACCCACCTCAACTGGCGTTCAAGTAATAGAATTTCCAAGTCTGTTTTTCTGTTTTGCCGGTCCAGGTACACCATTTCTTTCTCGTTTTTTTGAATGATTTTCATTAGGGGCACCCTGTACAACTTTTTCCCAGCACCTGGGAAACATATGGACGACATTTAATTCAAAAATCTCACTGTGTCAAGCTGTGCTCTAGAAGTTGATGGACCCTCCTCTTGGTGATGCCCAGCCATGTTCTGTTGAAGGACAAGAATGTGCTAATTTGTCCATTATCTATGCTCATCACTTCAGTGTACATGACAAACTCCAAATTCCACTCAAGAATGTAAATGAATGAAGTCCTCTTTATGACCCCTCCAGATCTCACCCTGTGGCAGCAGACAGCATTTCCTTATCATCATCGTCGAGATGCAGGAAACGATACTGTTTCAGAATACTTTGAACTACCATCTGAGGCAAGATCTGAGTATGGAATACTTAAAGTGTTAAATGACTTCAATAGATATAAAATATAAATGTGTTTCAATGGGTATCAAGTGTTATTGATAATATATTGATAATAATCATTCCTACTTATATTCATAATTAGGCTATGCTACGATCTTACGGTTAAATGTTACGGCAGTGGAATAGTACATTCAAACTTACGCGTTGACAGTCATTTTCTCCCATGCCGTCTCTATCTCCTTCGCTGCAGCAGCTGTGTTACACTTGCTGCTTGCTTCAGCCGGCCGATTGCCCTCTCGAACACTGCCCGAGTTCGGGAATGGAGGTCATTGTACCTCCTCTCTTGGTCGGTGCCGGGGTTGGTGAGAGGGGTCAACAGCCACATTCTCAGGGGGTAGCCACGGTCTCCTGGGGTCAAATGAAGGCAGAAAACACGTGAAATAGATTTAGTTTCTTTTGTTCATACACTATTTGAATGAATCATGCTTTTTTTTCTAATTACAGGTGCTTAAGTGAGAAACGAACACTTAGCACAAAACAATTTTATTAATGGATAAATTATTTACTCACCGAGAAGCCACCCATTGTTGCGCACCGTTCCAGCCTCCAGCCGTTGAGTTGAGAGGTGATTGCACCATTTCAGTCGCTGCCCTTAAACTGTGTCTTGTGTGTGTGCCTTCGCACATCAGGCCAACTCACTACTTCTTTTTTTAAATCCTCCCTTAAAACATATTTTTTTTATCTTTGACTTTTAATTCCGTTTGAGATGTTGGGTCTTATTGCTTTTTTTTTTAATGCTTTATTATTTTAAGGTTTCAATTCTGTTTTTAATTCTTGTCTGTGGGCTGTCTCCAGGTACTCCGGCTTCCTTCCACCATCCAGAGACATGCTTGTTAGGTTCATTGGTGATTGTATGATTCTAAATTGGTGTGCTTTTGTAGTATATTATCTTCTTGTTTTTCTCTTCTGTCCCTTTCCTGTGTTTGGGGTTTGTGAAGTTTGTATAAAGTTTAAAGGTCAAGGGGTCATTTACCAGATGCCAGCTCGTAAAACTAACTAGACGTGAGGACATAAGTTTTGTTTGTGTATGGGGATTCTTGGGGATGACCATACTATATAAGGTGACAGTGGGAGCTGAACGAGAGAGAGGATTCAACGATTGGCCAGACGCTCTCTCAGATTCGCCAAGAGTATGACACTGATCTTTCTTGTAATAAACCTTTTTAAATGCAAGATAAGACTTCACTTCTTTCTTCAGCACACTTCAGCACATCAATATACAACACTTGCGAGTGTGAATAGTTCTCTGTCTCTCTGTGCTGCCCTGGAAACACCCTGTAATAAAATGTATTTCAATGACTTTTTATAATGCTTATAGTAATATAATGCTTATAGTTAAGATTGGCTTAGGTGACACCGAGCCATACCTTTGTTGTGCTGCTATAGGTTTAGGTTGCCGGGGGACTCTACAATGTTGCACTGATCACTCATCCTTTGAAAATGTCATGTCAATAGCACCTTTAGATATATGTTTACTATGAATAATTGTGATGTGTTCAATACTTATTTTGCCTGCTAGTTATGTAGGTAGGTAGGTAGGTAGGTAGGTACACAATAAAATCAGCATACCCAAATTAACACTGTAAGAGTTGATCTTACCACTTTTAAAGTGTCTATATGGGTCCACACCTCAGTGTTAATTTGACACTTTTTCTAGTGTTTTTGCCTTTACACTAAGTTAGTGTAAATTTGACTCTTCTTGTAGTTAAATTTAACACTGCCTGACACCAACCAGTATTTTTTTTTGAACACTTTTATGTAGCGTTAGCAAGTAACTCTCTCAGTGGACTATTTCTTAACTGCACAAGTGTTACCCCCATAACACTTAAAGTCAATATAATTCTTATATAATCCTACAAAAAATACTTGGAAAATAAACTTTACTAAAATAAAAAGGTAGTCATGTTTGGTAGTTCAAAAACATTTATTTTCAAACTTGCACCACAAATATTAGAACATGCAACAGTAAGACACAGTGTAGCGTTAGCACCACTGTAGCAGACTAGCTAGCAACTCCGAACCATTAGCATCATCTTATCATGTTTTATTAAAACAATTACAAGGAAACCACAAATATTAGAACATGCAACAGTAAGGCACAATGTATGTATGTAGTGATAGCACCACTTTAGCACACTAGCTAGCAACTCCGAACTATTAGCATCATCTTTTCACATTTTATATCTATGGTTACAAAGTGCTTGACTTGTCTCACTCAGCCAAAACGTCAAGCCAAACATACTGTTTACTGCCGTTCAGCGGTGGGCTGGGGTTGAAATTCAGCCCGGGAGCTTGGTTTGGAGAGGCCTTTTATCCGATTGCAGGAAGGACACAAGTAGAACTCTAATTTAATTTAAACACAAATACTTTATTTTCAACAAACAAAACTACTGTGTGTGTGTGTGTGTGTGTGTGTCTGGCGCGCGTGTGTGTGAGAAAAGGTATTTGTTCAATCTACTGTATATACTGCTGCTGCTGCTCCTCCTTTTCTCCTCTTTCTCTCCCTCCCTGTTTTTCTTCCCTCCTCCTACTCCTCTTTTCCTCCTCCTTCCCTTCCTCCTCTTCATCTCCTTCCTCCTCTCCCTATTTAATCCTCCACTTCTTCTTCTTCTTCTTCTTCTTCTTCTTCCTATTACTCATATTACTCTTCTTCCTCCTTCTGATCCTCCTATCCTTATTATCTAAACAGTGTGAGGACTTTTTTTCTAAAATTAGAGCAGAACCTTCTACTCTAATTTTCTCTCTTGTTAATTACACTGATTTGTTTATACCCATCACTGTTTCTATTAATCTTATCCTCTGCTAACATACACGTATATGTAATTTTACTTAACCTCAGCCAATTGTCATCATTTATGTGATGTCTTGTGCCCCCGCCCTCACCAAGGGTTAAGTGGGAACAAGAAAAATCTTTGCCGCTCGCCTTCAATCATAGTAACGCGCCGCATTTTTTGGGTACTTTATTTATTGTGACGGAAATTCAGTGTCCAGTAGCTTCATCAGAAACAGCTATGAAAGATATTTAAGTAATTTATAATATTGTATAAAAATATACAGTAGTAAAAGTGATCACTACAGTCCACATGATTCGTCACAAGGTGGCGTTGTAGAGTCGTACTGCTTGAGGGACAAGTGACTTCCTCAACCTGTCAGTGGAGCAGGACAGAGACAGCAGCCTATCACTAAAAGAGCTTCTCTGCCTGACTATGGTGTCGTGTAGAGGGTGGTAGACATCACTTCATTTAACATCACATTTATTTATTTATTTATTTTAAATATTGAGTGTGATCAGCAAATTACAGTGGATACAAAAGTACACAGTCCACAAGGCACTACAGAACAATACATACCACTGTTCATTTCAAAGGATTTAAAAAATACATACCTACATACATACACATGAATAGTACACAATAACCTCCTCTTCTCCGCAGTGTTTACAGCCCAGATGGAGAGCAGCTCAAAGGAGAACTTGTGTCCGTTTTTAGCTGCTGGGGAACCAGTTAGTCGGAGACCATTGTTCATAATGGTCCAGATGTTGTTGAAGGTCCTTGCATCTGCCACTGATGTCAGGGCAATAGTATAAACCATGTGCAGCAGCTTCCTTTCCCGCATCGTCCTGCTACTTTATTTTCTCCTCTCCTCTCACTTTTTCTGTCTGTACCTGACTGGCCTCAAGCATATAGGTCCCAACCAACCAAAGTCTTGCTGTTAAAAGGTTGTTTTCCTTGCCACCATCTGGGTTTCAGATTGGGTTGTATAAAGATTCTTGAGACAGGTTGTATTGTTATTGTTACTCCTACCCGACTTGTTGCAGCAAGTCTCTCTGCCTTTCCTGCTTACTGTGCAGCTGTCAAGGATGTTTGTCTGTAATGTCATCCCTGTTGGCTTCTATATAATACAAAGGAATGCGAGTGTAGGAGTCTGCATATTCTGTTCACCAGGATGGTCACACCAATAAGCACTTTCTCCATTACCATCCACCCCACACTTGCTCTATCACACACGTTTTTCCCTTTCTTCACACTTTCCCTCTTACACAGCCTTTGTTCTCATGCCACCTTCTTGTTGTGGTGTGCCTCTATGGTTTCTGCCTTGCTGGCTGTTTTGGTGACAAACTCCAGCTGGATGTCATCGCTGGGAGAAAGGTGGGATCCTGAGTGTGTAGGCTGGTCTTTAGAGTCTGTCTGTATGGGCACAGCCCACACAACACTCCTACACACCTTCCCCACACACCCAGGAGGAATTCCAGTCTCTGCAAGAAACAGTCCTTTGTTGATCACTCATTTGTCAAATACATCCTAACTAAGGACTGACAAGTGATTTTTCTTTTTCCTTTCCTGTTGCACTTTACTTTTGCAGAGGAAGAGGGATAGCAAATGAACATAGCATTCATACCCTAAAATAATGCTCTGGAGACAGATGTGTGCCAAAATGTGTAAATGTGTTATGTGATGTGAACCAAATAAATTTGTTGTCCCTGATTTTAAGTTTGAGATGTGCTATTTTTTACATATTTGTATGCTCGTATTTTTTGATTAATATTCAGAAGATATTTTTGTTGAAGTGCAACCTCTTTGGTAACACAGGACACTTGTGCCCTTTGTCTGGCAGGTTAGTTTTATTGTCAACAAATCCCATAAAAAATTCTGTTTTCCCTGTGCTGTCTTAAGTCTTGTAATATTAACTTAATATTTTCACCAAGATATGCAGTTTCTTGAGCAGATTATTTCTAGCTGCATTAAAAACCTTTAGATATAAGGTGCAGTATGACTTTCTTCAGATTTCTGGGATATACCAATGTAATTACTGTGAATATGTATGTTAATTTAGTTAGAGGTCCCTTAGAAATCAAAACGTAGGCATTTAGGCATTTTTAAAGAAATACTTAATTTAAATATCATTCAACAGGTATAGAAATGTTGCTTAGGTCACTAAGCAAATCATTAAAAACTACTAACATTTGTCTCAATAATGTCGACACAATTTTAACAATGTTACAATTTGAGGACCATATTTAGCAATGAAGAGAAGGACAAAGGTTAAAGTATAGGAAGTAAAATAAAGAACTCAATAAATTTGTTGGACTAAGAAGTTGCTTCACACCACACTTCATCACCTTCATGAGAGAAGACAGTAACAGTTTTAGAAAAATACACGTAGTTGCTCATTTTAACCATGTTCAATACAGTTTCGTAAACGTGCTATCTGTTTTCTTAATTCCTTTTCTGGAATGAACCTCCTGATGAATTTAATATCAAGTATTTTCAATTTCGGACGTGGATGAGTCGCACAAATCACAGACCACCACAGAAGACCTCTGACATTATTAAAATTACTGGAGGTCCCAGATAAAATAGTCCCGTGCGAATTGGGAATTATATTGTTCTGTAAATGCGCACCTTGTGGCCTTTTATGTAGATGCATAGATGCATTGTGCAACTATGCTCAACTGGCTTAAATCAGGGAGGCTGCCAGATGAGATATCTTTCTATCGGGAGTCGCATCATTGTGATCCTGACTATTTTGTTATAGTGTTCTGGTCATTTGAGCATGATTACACATGCCGTCTTTATTATGGCTATGTTTGGGGCAGAGATTTCGCCAGGCAGTTCTTTCTTGTGCTCACAAGAAGACTCGCATTCACGAGAAAAGTATCTTGTGAGCACAAGAAGAAACTGTGTACATGCATGATTCCTGCGAGACTCGTGCAGCAATTCCCAAACCATGTCCCTTAGGGCCTCGGTAAAGCCGCCTGATTCATAAATTGATCATTTAGGTCTCATCAAGTAAGGCCAACCATGACTTCCATGCTTTCTCATAATAATTTAGTGCATTCCATCAGCTAAGGCGAACCAGTTCCATTTATTTATTTTTAATTTATGTATTCTTTAGAAGAAAGTGAACAACAGAATTTTTAATTTCACACCACATTTTCAAAAATGAACGCATCAATTATTGGAAAGGAGCAGCAAGAAGAACATGGGGTTAATATGCTATACAGTACAGAATTGCACAACTGGTAATAGAAAATAAATTAGAGGGCAGGAGCTCAGTACCAGAGAAAAGTAAGGGCTTGGTGGCAGAGAGAAAAGAGTATAGAGGTCATGTGCTCAGTGCCTCATCCCCCAGCAGCCTATAGGCGTAAGTAAATAACTAAAGGATGGTTCAGACCAGCCCTTACTATAAGCTTGATCAAAAAGGACAATCACAAGGCTGAATTTAAGTAGAGATGTTGTTTCCCAGTCTAGGAGCCTGTCACACAGGAGAGGAGGAGCCTAATAGCTCTAGGAACCACAAGTAGACCTGCACTTTAAGATCAAAGCAAACTGTTGGGATTAAATCAAATCAACTATATTTATATAGCACCATTCATACAAATGGATTGCAACTCAAGGTGCTTCACATATAGAATAAATAAATATAAAAGTAAAACCCTCCCTATTCACACATACACACATCTACACACCCACATGCACACACACAAAGGAGTGATAGCCCTGATAAAATGAGTAACATGAGCACAGTTGGCCTAGTGAGAAAACACCATCACAGGACCGTCCGCACCAGCAGCCTTCACAGGCCTCAACTGTAGGGACAACATGGCAGGGACCACCCGTCCCCTGTAAAGGATTTAGCGTTTTTTTGGGAAGACCAGAAAGGAGAGCATTACAATAGTCAATACAACTGGAGATAAAAGCATGCATCAGCATCGCCATGTTGTGAGGGAGACATAGATATTGTTTGTAATTTTGGTAAAAGTTTCTCTCTTTGAGCCTCAGGACCGATAATTAAAACCTCATTCTTGTCCTGGTTGAGCTGTAGGAAGTTCTCTACCATCCACGTCTTAACATCTAAAATGCAGTTAAAAAGGGCATCAATTGGTCCTGGGTCATCAGGAGACACGGCGATATATAGCTCTGTAGCATCAGCATGATTGTGAAAACTTATTCTGTGTCTCCTGATGACTTCACCAAGTGGCAGCATGTACAAATTAAGTGTTGGACCTAAGAATGAGCCTAGGGGATGATATGGTATAATGAGATCTTTCCAATATGTTACATGAATAAATGCTATTCTAGATTTTTTTTTTTTTTTTTTTTTTTTAACTTTTAAGAAAAACAGAATATACATTTTGCAACCTTGTGCGCACACCACAGCCCCCGATGACAATCAAGACCAGGTGAAAAAAAAAATAAATAAAACTAAAGACAATATAAATTTACACCATTTACAACTATCACACTGACATGGCACTCCAGGACCAGTGGGAAACTGAGAAATGGCGATCCAAGAGCAAACTTGAAGAGCAGTACTAGATTATCATTATTCATGAATTTTACAAAGTATGGGTACGTAGAACATTGTCACAAGATGGTCAATGTTTTTTTACTTCTCCTGTCCGTAGTTTTAATGACTGATCAATGTAGGTTATATAGTCTTTTTTATAGAGACTGGGACCATTAGATGGCAGTGTGGTTCCATGGCAAACAAAACCACCTATCAAGTCCGTTTATTTATTTATTTTATTAAAGGGTAGAAGGTCTGGGTTTGAGTAGGCTCTGGCCTTTGTTTGGGGAGTTTGCATGTTCTATCCATGTCTGCGTGGCACTTCTCCAGTGCTTTTCTGGTTTCCTCCCACCTCTAAAGACTGCTCTTTGGGTTGGTTGGTAATTCACAATAAACCCTAGGTGTGAGAGTGAGTGTGAATGGTTGTTTGTCTCTGTGTTAGCCTGTGTTAGTTTTTGTGCCACATTAAAAATCACAAGTTTACATTTGATATATTCTTTCATAAATTGCAGCCTTCCTTCTCTTCTATCAGATATATCGTGTATGAAATACTGGTATCCAGCAGGTTGATTAAAGGAACTGTGAATTGTCTTTATAAGTATTTAAACAATTTATGAATTCAGTTAACTATTTATCATTAGCTTTATTACTATTAATGAGTCGTCAGAATTCACTGCTCTTTAGCTACCAAGTTTTAATGAGTCACTACTGAGCTTACTAATGCAAATTATCATGAATGATTATGTATTGGTACTATACACTAACTGAAGAATATTTACATGTACTATAATTTATTGAATTCTTACACAGAATATAGATAAGCCATTATTTTTGACATCACTGACATTTCTTACCAACTTGGTGGCAATTACAAGAAGGGGAAAAAAAGGATCAAAGCAGGATAAAGGGGTGTGTTGTGCCCTGGCAGAAGCACATAGACAGTTCCTGTCTATGGCTGATCATTAACAAGCTTATCATCAAGAGACTGCCACTGTGAATAAGAGTGAATGTATCCCATGCTTTCTACTGCATCCTGAGGGCCTGCTGAGACTGAAAGGAAACTTAGTGTCTTACCACCACAGAGCCGTTCCAACGGAGCCTTTGTCTTTGCTTGTCTGGGTGGGAAAAGATATGGATAATAACTTGTCAGCCAGCCATGGCCTGGTTGGCTAAAACAAGTATTCAGTAAATGTCCCCAAGCAGAAGAAGGGAGGTCAAACAGGAGTTCATGCCAAGCTTACAAGCACTTTTCACTTAATTTTATATATATTTATTGTGGTGTTTTGTTTTTTGTGAATTATTACTTACATTTACTTTACTTGACACTTTAAATTTTAACCTCTTGTCTTTATAATAAGTGAACATTGTATGTGTGCAACAAGATATTGATTGATGATAACTAATGCCCAGAGTGTATTGATCCAGCAGGACATTTGCACACAGAATTAATCAAGCAGATGTGCCTTAGGCCTGAGTATGAATATTTTAGGAGAGAACAAAGAAACCATAAAGATTTTTTAACACTTAACCAGTCTCTCTCTCTGTCTCTCAAATCAGAAATAAAACACTATCAGACACTAGCTAATTAGCCTAGCCACAGAAGTACTCCACTAGAAAACACCACCTAATTAGCCTAGCAGTAGATAAGACATAATGGGAATGCAACTACACTCCAACCAAACACCTCTTCCTTCTGCCTATGTCAGAAATGAGATACAACCAGACACCAGCTACATAGCCTAGTCCACAGCCGGAGCTAATGAGAGGTGGTATCAGGAGTAACGCACAAGGAAACGCCAGCTAACAAGCCTAGCCAACAACAGCAGGCAGTGAAAGTCCGCTGGTTGAATGACTGACTGGTCAGATGATCGTGAGGTTTCGTGGTGTAGAGTGGGGGAGGGTTTCACTGATATGTGAGCTGAGTTGATCTGGGTGAGCACAGCCTGCTTCACTGGACAAAATAAATAAGTACACCAGCGGGTGCTTTTGTCATTGTCACACTTTTTCTCAGTTTTTTTTTCTATTGGTGCAACGTTTCACCGATAGAACGGGAGCCATCCTATCGGGCCCCAATATATCGGTGACCAATAATCGGTCGGTCACTACCTCATACCGCAATAACCCAAATTCCAAACACCATAACCTCAGCTTTCCTGGGAGTCCTGACTGGTCTATGCTTGAAATGCCTTGAATTCTTGTCCCAATCCCTCGAACTGTGCTACATCGCTGAGACTTGTATCATACCACCTTCCCAGACTCTTCACTGGCTTCTCTAGCACTGTGGGAATCACCTCCTCATTTATGGCAAACTTCTTGTCTACTACCTTCCCTTTAACAACTGAGATACTCCTAGACTTACTTGGCTTCACTTTCATCCTAGCCCACTGCAAGTTGCTGTTTGTCCTATTCAGCAGTCTACGGGAGCAGTTGACATCACGGTCGTCATGTTATCCATGTAGGCCCTAATTGAGGGGAGACGAAGCCCTCCATGCAGCTTTAAGAATCAAGAATATATATATATAAAATAGAATAACAAGTTAAAATAAAAAATAGAATTTAAGAATAAAATAAGATGAGATGAGAGGTAGTAGTGCAATCAAGGATATTTAAAGTGACCAGTATGAATATTGCATGTATAGCAGCATGTTTAGACAAGGTGCAGTGCAGTATCAGAGTCTATCTGGCATCTGCAGGGGTTTAATGCTCAGTCTCTGGATGGGGGGGTGTGTGAGGAGATGGGGTGATGGATTTCACAGCTCTGGGGAAGAAGCTGTGTCTCAGTCTGTTTGTGTTGGTCTTTATATTCCTGAACCTCTTCCTGGAGGGAAGAGGCACAAACAGTTCGTGGCCTGGGTGGGTGGGGTCTGCAGCTATACGGCCAGCCCTCCTTTGGACCCGGCTGTCATATATTGAGTCCAGGTGTGGGAGAGGACTCCCAACAATCCCCTGTGCGGTTTTCACCACCCGGGCCAAGTCCTTCCTGTCCTGTACAGTGCAGCTCCCATACCACACTGTTGCACTCAGACAGAGGATGCTCTCTATTGTGGCTCTGTAGAAGTTTGTCAGAAGCTGAGAGGAGAGTCCAGTCCTTTTCAGCTTCCTGAGGAAGAAGAGCCTTTGTTGGGCTTCTTCACCAGGTGAGATGTATGCGTGGACCAAGTGAGGTCAGATGTGATGTGGATGCCAAGGAACTTGATGTTGTCCACCCGCTCCACCTCCTCCCCATGAATGAGGAGAGGGGTGTGTTCCTTCCTCCTGGATCTCCTGAAGTCCACGATGACCTCCTTGGTCTTGCTGGTGTTCAGGACAAGGTTGTTGTCTGAACACCATCCTGTCAGGTGCTGGATCTCCTCTCTGTAGTGAGTCTCGTCGTTGTCCGATATGAGACCCACTACAGTGGTGTCATCTGCAAACTTCACAACCATGTTTGTGGGGTGAACGGCAGTGCAGTCATGTGTGAAGAGGGTGAAGAGGGCCGGGCTGAGCACACATCCCTGCGGTGTCCCTGTGCTCAGGACCAGTGTAGATGATATACGGTCCCCAATTCTCACCACTTGTGGCCTGTGGGTGAGAAAGTCTCTAATCCATGAGCACAGAGAGGCAGACAGTCCAAGGTTGTGGAGTTTCAGCGTCAGCTTGTCTGGGATCACAGTGTTGAAAGCCGAGCTGAAATCCACAAATAACATCCTGACGTAGGTGTTAGGATGCTCCAGGTGAGTCAGGGCCGTGTGCAGTGCTAATGAGACTGCGTCCTCTGTCGATCGGTTCTCCCTGTAGGCGAACTGATGTCTGTCCAGAGTAGCAGGGATAACGTCCTTGATGTGACTTAAGACCATCCTCTCAAAGCACTTCATGATTACCGGTGTTAAAGCAACAGGACGGTAATCGTTGAGGCAGGTGACAGCGGATTTTTTTGGCACCAGCACAATGATGGAGGACTTGAGGCAGACAGGAACTGAAGCGAGCTGCAGGGACAGGTTGAAAATGTCCAGGAAGACTCCAGCCAGCTGATGGGCACACAGCTTCAGGGCCCAACCTGACACCTTATCTGGTCCTGCAGCTTTGCTGATGTTGATCCTCCTCAGCGTGGCGCTGACCTGATGTTGCTGCAGGACGAGGGGCTGGGGCTGCTCCTCTGGCTGTGGAGGTTGGACAGTCTCTCTGCTGCCAGGTGTGTCGAAGCGTGCAAAGAAACTGTTTAAAGTGTCAGGCAGAAGGGGGTCGTGGTTGAACTGCTGGTTGCTGTTCCTGTAGTCTGTTATGGTTCTGATGCCTCTCCACATTTCACGCGGGTTGTTGTTGGTGAAGTGCTCCTCGATGCGCTGTTTGTATCTGTGTTTGGCCTGCTGGATGCCCTTCTTCAGCTCCCTCCGGGCCCTGATATAGGCCAGCCTGTCACCTGACCTGTAGGCTGCGTCTCTAGCTTTGAGTAGAGACCGCACTGTGCTGTCACACCATGGTTTCTGGTTGGGAAACACCTTGATGGACTTTATGGGTAGGACAGCATCAGTGCAGAACTGCACATAGTCCAGGACGGATGATGTGTAGGCCTCCAGGTCTGAGCCATCAGACCATCTCCATCTACCACCCATTTCGAGGCCCTAGTGAGGATAAATTAAGTATCTATCTATCTGTTGTCCTCTTTTATAAATTATGGAATTCTTTCCACTTTAAATCAGAACATTGTCCCCTTCAGCACATGAACCACATGAACCATATGAACACACACACATCTTTAGTGTGCAGTGAAGCATTAGGGCCACCCCCTTGGGCTCTCAGCAACAGTAAACTGTGAGCTCTGAAAAACAGCTTCTGGCATGACCTTGTCCACCATGATAAAGAAGTACAATAAGTGGAGGCTTTATCCACCGTGTCCACCGAGCTGGAATCAATCTGAAATAGCTCTCAGCTAGTTATCCTTATGTGGTAGTTGGTTAACATGTCAACAGGGCCACAAATTACACAATGAGATTTTGTCAGGTTTCCGTCTAACTAAGCCTTTAACACAATTAGACCTGACATCCTGGGGAACAAACTGGAGGGGATGGGGTGGGCCTCTTCCTCACCTCCTGGATTATGGACTACCTGAACGAGCGGCCGCAGGTTGTGCAATTGCAGAATAGGGTCTCAAAGACAGTCATGAGCAGCACAGGAGCCTCCCAAGGGACAGTCCTGGCACCGTTCCTCTTCACCCTGTACACGTTGGACCACTCTGGTTCCTGCCACGTACAGAAGTACTCGGATGACACTGCCATCGTGGCCTGTATATTAGTTGGGGCCTTCAGCAAGTGGAGTTCCAGGAACCACTTGCAGCTGAACACCACCAAGACCAAGGAAATGGTCATCAATTTCCACAGGTCTAAGTCTGCTCAGTCAGGAGGTCATTCATCCCCACAGCGATCAGAATACATATCGCTAACTGGTAACAAGCTAACGGTTAATGGCTTGGGTGATTGCACTGTCTGTTGCGCATCTGCATCTACATAAAAGACACTTTATAGACACAACAAACACTGAATCACTTTGGAACCTGAGACACTTGTCTATATATCTCACGTCTGTGATTGTAGATTGAACTTTATATTTTCAGAATATTGTTTGTAAATTTACTACCTCATTCTTACACTATTTTTAAGATTTTTTATTTATCTTATTCTTATTATCTTTATCTTATTCTATTTTTTCTCCTTGACCCATATTCTTATGTCTATGTCCGGTTACATTTATGTTCTCTGTTATCTTGAGACTCTTGGACAAAACAGTTTCCCAAATCTTGAATCTTGGATCTTATTCTTGTAAGTACATACAAGGCCTTGCTGTTTGATATGCAGTGTCCATTGTCCTTCACATTATTATAACATCATTTAGAAAAGTAATCTAAAACCTTCTTGCTATGAGGCAGTGCTAACCACTACACCACTGAGGTAAAGTGGTGTGGGATTCACAAATCATGTTTTGAGCATCAAACCAGGAGAAAAAAATGCACTCAAGTTCAAAAACCACTGTGTTAATAATGTAAATACCAAGTGTGTACCATGTTCTTGACTGATGACAGCCCTGCATCAAGTAGCACATAGCATGAAAAGAGTACCCTGAGGCAAAGATAACTGCTGTACGCATCAGTAAATTTCCTAAACAACAACTATTCCACAGAGGCAGCTATCGGCAGCACACCTGTAGGTGTATCGAGAAAATCGTCTTAACATTGCTGTGGTCAAACAACAAACAAAACATGCCAAGGTGTAGGCAGAGTTCACATTTTATTATCCATGTTGCACATTTTTATTTCACATATTATGGTAATGCACAGGTCAGACATTTGGCCATTTGTGGGCCAGATGCTGTGATGATTGAATATCTACAAAACAATTTGTTTATTTGGCAAAGACTGAGAGATTTTTCCATATATCTTTCCCATCAACCTCAACTCACATCATCTACACCATTCAACATAACTATAAATGCATCACTATCACCTCTAAGGCCCCCTCGACAGCAGAAACCCAACACACATAAAGATAATCAGCACAGACACAAGAATTCTTGATGATTTTCTAATAGGGTTTCTTCTTCTTTGCAGTCATTAGTCAAATGATGACAAATACATTAGATCACTACTGTGTGATGTTATATGAACTTCACAGGGGACAATCTCTCGCCTCCTGTACAGATGAGCCTGAAACCTGAACCCTCATATTCCCTTTTTTGTTTAATTGAAGCTTTGAGAGGCAAATTAAACAGTAGCCCAGTGTAATTAAATCTCAGCAATGCTCCTCTGTGGTAGTTTAGGCCTTTAATGATGTTTCTGCAGCTCTACTCTCTC
Organism: Mugil cephalus; assembly: GCF_022458985.1. NCBI lineage: Eukaryota > Metazoa > Chordata > Actinopteri > Mugiliformes > Mugilidae > Mugil > Mugil cephalus. Next base: position 24,202,716 of record NC_061785.1, on the reverse strand, counting down.
CTGATTCCCACCAATTAAAGCCTGCTAGAGAGCATAAAGACAGCTGTATCAAGTTCTGCTCAATGCTCATGTTGTGGTTTTTGATCTGTCCTCCAGTGACAGTGAAATCCAATAAATGGTATAATTGTGGTTCTTTAATGAAAAAACGCAGGTGCACAATAATTTGTTTTTCTTGATTTGGCATGCACGATGAGACCAAAGAAATTACTTAATTGCCGTAGAATGCGGTTAATATATGAACAGCATAATCATTTCTGGCTTTGAGATCAGTATTGAATATGTTCACTCAAAAATATCACCTTCCAAGAAAAAAAGCATATCCCAGGATATTTCTGTAGGGATAGTGAAATATTTTTAAATTACATGATTTTTTGAGGCCACATTTGTGAGGTAGTTTCCAGTATTTGTCCTTCTGTTACACATGGAGGGGTGAACCACAGTTAATCGAATGAGTCATTTTATACAAATAACACTATGTGTTGTGGATGCTGTACATACAATATTTGTTCCAGTCTGACTTCTTCTCTTCTCTTCTCTTCTCTTCTCTTCTCTTCTCTTCTCTTCTCTTCTCTTCTCTTCTCTTCTCTTCTCTTCTCTTCTCTTCTCTTCTCTTCTCTTCTCTTCTCTTCTCTTCTCTTCTCTTCTCTTCTCTTCTCTTCTGATGTTGCTTGTTTAACTAGTGTCTGTACAACTGAATGGCATTCAATTATGAACACTATTATCAACCTGAAGGTTAGGGCCCTGTCTAATTTACTCCTACTCTGTTGTCACAGCATTAAGACCCCCCAACCCACTTGCTCCACCTCTGTTATCTAAACTAAACATATTTGCCATCTGATTATACAGCCTTATTATGATGTCTACTGCACCTCCATCACTCCCACCCTCTGCAACTCATCCCCAGCTGACAGCGGGGAGTGGATGAGCTTCTCCTACGCTGTTTTAATCGTATTATAGTGCTGGTGTAGTTATGGTTTCCCATCAGTTTTATCCAGATGGAAACATAAGACTCATCAGCATCATTAGTGAGACAACACTTATATCCGAAACGTATGTGTGTGTGTGTGTGTGTGTGTGTGTGTGTGTGTGTGTGTGTGTGTGTGTGTGTGTGTGTGTGTGTGTGTGTGTGCTCGGCAGGGGGTTGACAGGCCTAAATTACATTCAAGGCAGCAGTGATTATGAAAAGTGAGCCTTCTTTTTCTGTGTGATTACAGAAGTTTGTATGCGGATGTCTTAGTTATCAGCACTGGCAATTAACAATGAACTCATGACAGATACACAGATTTGATAGGAGTTGAGATTAAATCAAAAAGGAGAGGATGCAGGATGAAAAAAGGAAAATGTGCAGACATGAAGGACAAGAGGAGAGATAGAAGAAAATGTAAAAAAGGAAACGAAAAATGGCTGCACAAATAGGTGGGACAATGGAGGGTTTTCACGGCATGTCACCAGCGTGTCATCAGTCCCAAAGTTGCCACACTGGAGGTACTCTCCAAGGCAAACAAATCAGGGAGAACAACATCAAAAATTATCAAACGAAAGGAGGTGCTTGTTATTAGTGAAGCTAAACCAGGATCTACAAAGCAAAAGTCTGGGTTTGTCCAGCCCATTTCTTGTCAGGTAATTGAAATGTTGATAGCAGTAGCTCTCATTGTTCTCCCTGATTTGTACTAACCTATGGCAGTCTATAAAATTCAAAATTCTTTATTTCTTTCATTTATACAAGATCACCATTTTCTACGATCTACTTCAGTCCGTGTGCTTTGTTTGCCTTGCTGAGTGCCTCCAACATGGCGACGTCCAGATTCATGGCATGCTGAGAGGACACCATGAACCCTCTATAATGAAACTAGAGGAGAAAAATAATGAAAGGAGGTGGGATAAAATAAGGAGTAGCATTAGAGAAGTTGGGATAATAAAGAGAAAAAGGAGGAGAGAAGCAAAGTAGGAGGGGAGAAAGAACGGTTGGAAGTGCAAGAGAGAAGATGGGTGAATTGAAAAATGTAGCAATGAAGAAAAACTCTGACATGAAGTATAACAGATGTGTACAGAAAAGGAGTGGGGAAAAGCATGACTTTTAAGACTGTAAATAGTAGTTCATTTATATTGTTCCAGTGAAATATTGAAAGATAAAGCAAAGCCTGTTTTAATTTAAGAATTTAGGAAATCTGAAAACATTCCATTAATATTGATTGAGATTCAATGAGTAGTGATAAAAATATTTTGAACAATGCTAATGAACAATTTTTGAACAATTAATGAACTAATGACCAGTGAACTAATAATGAACTAATGAAAATTAATGAACAATTAATGTTTAATGCTTAAATTATATTAAGTTAATTTAACTTCACAGCCGCTAATGCCATGAAGTTAAACGAACTTTATATAATCCATTCCCGCAGGTGACCTAAGGAAAAAAATAATCTACCGTTTTGTCCGCAAAAACAAGAAAAACAAAAATGTGCAATTGATGCTAACTGGTATACCAGGAACAATAAAGTTACAAAAAATGAAATGATCCGTCACCAGTCATTTCATTCACTCATTCATTCATTCATTCATTCGTTTCTATTTTATACCAACAATGAGCCTTTGGTCAACGTGGGGCACAGAAGAGAGCACTGCCTCCTCAATATATGGTAGGAGGAGAGCATCGCTGGTGTGAGGCAGGCTTTACCCGGACTCAGAGGCATTGTCGGCTTAAAGTGAAAAAACTTCAGCTAACATCCCGCCAATAATTTTCATCCAGTGACTGAGCAGCTAAGAGACACACAAGGGTTTGTTTATAAGGTTGATCCACTTGCAAAAATGCAAAAAAAAAAAAAAAAAAAAAAAAAAAAAGCTGAACTATCAGACTTTTCTGGTGTGAATACGCCCTAAAAAAAACTGGCTGCCTGCTGGGACTTATCAAATAGTAAAGTATGTAGTTTTCAAATTTCTTCAAAGGTAAACTTGCACCATGAGTTGGAGGAGCACTGTCCTTGTTCATTTGATCAAATTGTGTATAGAATATGAAGGCACATTTACAAAATAACCCTCAACCCTCTGGTTTGATGATAAATGTATTGTTAGTCACATTTTAGTAGGATAATATCTTTACATTTATATTTCTCAACATTCATCCTCATAATGATGAAGAGTATTTGGAGATATGGGTGCAATATTTTCTTGGCACAGCAAACCTGCTCCATCGTCTCATTCTGTCTCTTAACTTCTTTCACAAATAGGATTTTTATTAAATAAATTAGCATACAGCCTTCATGAGATTCTTTATTTCTTTCATTTATATCATTGAACAGCCCAGTGAAGTCTGTGAACGAAATTTGTCAGACTTACAGACTTACGTTGCAATTACCTTTTCTGAAAGAATAGGGGGAAGAAAAGCAGCCATGTTGTTGTAGTTAAACAGGTGAATGATACAGAGGCATAAGTCTGAGTTACTGGTTAATGGAGTTTATTTACTCAGCACAGTGGCTGAGGCAAAGAAATGCATAGGAGAACCTGAGATAAGATGGAGGCTTGGGTTGGTAGCTGGGCAACCTATGTGAGAAACTTGAGTGAATTGCTTAGCTCAGGAAAAGCATGGGAGTGTAAATACACGAGAATCGATGGCAGTGATTCACCGCATGGCTTCAATCACTAACCTCCATATCTTTGATCAAGAACACTGCATATATGTCCATATGCTTACTGGACTTAGGACAGCCATGGTCATCTCTTTTTTAAAACCTTCATTTTGATTTTGATGCGGCCTTCACATCTATAGTAATTATCTATTATTTGTGGCATACACACTACAGGACACTGAAAACAAATTCATCAAAACTTGGAAATCTTATTTGATTTTTTTTTTTTTTTTTTTTTTTTTTAAATACCCTCTACACATGTAGAGGAATTAAATGGTCTGGTACAAACATGCAGCCTCTGTGCAATTAGCAATATTTATTTGCTTGAAATATGCTTTTTATTATATTTTTTATTTTTCTACGTTTATTACCAAGTGTTGTGAGTCACTGTGATTGTTCAGTTTGCGGTGAAGTCTTTTTTATAATGTAACAGCCTCAACCTGAGACAGTCTGTGATTGTAGTATGTTCTTCGTGGGGTGAGATTATATAAGTTTTGTCTCATTTTTGTTTTTATTTTTGTACGTGTTCTTCTTTTGTTTGATGCTATCATTTTAGAAATTCACAATAAAAATAACAAATTAATTACAATGTGTAGTTCAAAGTAATCAGAATAATTGATTTATATCAATTAATCTAGCCCATCATTTTTAATAGTTATTGTGATGTGTCACATTTTGTGTGTGACCATCCAAACTGGCAAGTAAAGTCTCATTTTATTCATTGTCAACAGAAGTAACTGCGTGTTAAATATGGTTGCTGCTGCCAGGGTCCACCATATCATGATGGTGACCACTATCAAATCAAATCAAATTTTATTTGTATAGCCCCTTACAATAACCGAAAGGTACCCAAAGTGCTTTACCACAAAGCCATAAAACAATACATAAAAACACAACTGTTAAGTGCTGTATGGTATTAAAAGCCTTCCCAATGTACATAGAACAGACAAAATAAGTACACCTAAAAACAAGACTGCCCTAGTCAGAAGTTCAATTCAATTCAATTCAATTTTATTTATTTAGCGCCAATAACAATACAAATTGTCTCAAGACGCTTTACAAAAACCAGCCTGCAACCTCCAAAGCAAGCCCGAGGGTGACAGTGGCAAGGAAACTCCCTTTTAACAAACCTGCAACTAGATTTAGAGTTGTACTAAGTGATGCTGTCGTGCTGTCAAGGAAATCTGAAGGAATTAATTCCTTACATCTAGTTACAGCATCATCAGATAAGTGTCTACCATAACGAAATGTCTTTTCAATTTCAGTGTAATCTATTATAGTAAATTCAAATGTTATAAGGAAATGATCAGACAATAGAGTGTTATGACAATAAGATGTCAGACCTTCAGTTTCTATGCCATATGCTAGAACAAGATCTAAGGTGTGATTGAAACAGTGAGTTGAACCATTTACATTCTGAGAAAAGTCAGTTGAGTCTACTGATGACATAAAAGAGCTAAGACTGTCACTGCCAACGTCAACATGGATGTTAAATTCAATTCAATTTTATCTATATAGCGCCAATAACAAATCAAATTGTCTCAAAATGCTTTTCAAAAACCGGCCTGCAACCTCCAGAGCAAGCCTGAGGGTGGCAAGTCGCCACGGTGGCAAGTCGCACACTACAATGACTTTATCTGTTCTAAGCACTAAATCACATAAACTCAGAGAATTCAGCTAAAAATTCAGAGTAAGGAACAGGTGGGTAAAGTGAACAACAATCTAAAAAAGTGGGTCTTCAGCTTTCATTTAAAAAAGACAGAAATCAGTAATGGTGCAAATGTCAGAGGGCAGTTTGTTCCACAGTCTGGGTCATGGATAGTTAAATCTCAGAGAAGGAATGAGGGAGCCAGGCCATTAATGGCATTAAAAACAAGCAACAGAAGTTTAAAATCAGTTCTAAAACCATCTGGAAGCCAGTGGAGTGACGACAGCACAGAGGTGATGTGGAGACATTGGAGACATGAAATTGAAGACTGGCTGAGGCCAATGTAAAGGGCACTGCAGTAATCCAGTCTTGAACTGATTAATGCATAGATTGCCTTCTAGAAATCCTGTCGACTAAGCAAAGACTTGACTTTGGTCAAGAGACAGAGCTGAAAAAAGCTTGTTCTGACAGCACAACTAATCTGTTTGTCCAATTTGAGCCCACTGTATAAAATGTTACCCATGTTTTTTGTGAAAACTTTCAGTTTTGCTGTCATTCAAGAGCAAGAAGTTCTGTGCCAGCCACTGCTTTACATCAGTAATGCAATCCATTAACTAAGTGGAGTATTTATTTCATTGAGTTTTATGGGCAAATCTATTTACAAATCATGAGCATAAAAATGAAAAGACAGGTTGTGTTTTTCTTATGTTTTTTTTGTTTGTTTTATAATTGATCACAGAGGTAGTAGAGTGAAAATAGAAAAGGCTAATAACAGATCCCTGTGGCACCCCACAAGGGAGGGACGCATATGAAGAGCAGAGGTCAGCAGGCATTGTAGAAAAAGTCCTATTAGCCTGTTATCACCTAGACCATTGGACAACGCTGCCATGGATGCCAACATTACTGCTCTAGCGGCATACAATCCATCTTCATGCCTCACAGTGTTGCAGTCACACCAGAAGCACTACACTCAATATAGTCTGGTCTAAAAGATATCTTGCAGCACAGCATTCTGAACGCTGTGTAATCATACACCAGTGTGGCGTAGCCTGGCCAGAGCAGAAGGAATTTAGGAGGCAGACCCAACTTATTTCCATCCTTAAGTGTGTTATTTATAAGTGTCTACATAATTACATGAAAAACCAAAAGAAATATCTACAAAAATGTACAAAAATAAACAGTTAGCACAGCTTAACTGAATCAAACTGAACTTATAGCAACATAAACTAACACAACGTGTACACAGCTAGACCTTAGTTCTATTTCCCCCTCAAGGGTCGTCAAGCCACAATTTAAATAGTGCTGTCCATCAGCACTTAACCAGCATCCAATTGGGAAGTACCATTAAGCAGGTACATTTTCCTTCTCCTATGAAACAATAGGTAAGTGGAAAGTTGTCAATTTACTCACTAATTTCACCATCTCGAACAAAAGTCAACAGATTAATAAACCATAACATAATCCCCAAACACCCCATGAATGGTTGAGTCTGGCAACCAAGACTTAAAAGCAGGAAGTGAGCTAACATTTCCTTTTGTTACTTTTGTTTCCTTGAACAGATAGTGTAAGGTAAGGTAAGGTATGTAAGGTAAGTAACTCAATGCACATTTAAAATAAACTAACTCTTAACTTAAAGATACTTGTCCAAGTCTGATTTTAACTGAAAATGTTAATGTATGAATTGTAAACCAATTTAATACAAACACAAACAAAGCCTGGATGTCCGCATCTTATGGAACAAAAGTGGAAATGGTAAATAAATATTAAAGAAATATGATTAAGTGAAATGGTCAATGGGACAAATGGTGTGTTCTCGCCCACTTTGCCACAACCAGTATGCTGGTACACTAAAAAAAATAATAAAACAAAAGCAAATACCAGTATATGATATGAACTGGTATACCACCCACCAAGTCATACTAGTAAGTACAGTACTGATTTAATTTCCAGAATGTATTAATGTATGTAATGTATTAGCTTACATGAACAACATGTAAACTCAGTGTCTTTGTATTTGTCTTTGTATTTGAAGATATTAATTATTATCTTTTTTAAATCTCAACATTTGCACATTTTATGTTTACATTATATTTTTTGTATGTCCTGTATAAGTGTTGCACATGTCAGAAATGACAATAAAGTTGACTTTGACCAGTTGTCATCAACTTCATCATTGCTGGTCTTATATGCTAGGGATGTTTCACTGCTAGGGATATGGAAAAGTTCATTATCTTCTTAGTTTTTCTAAACAGAGAAAAAATAAACTTAACCCAAAAATAGACATCAAAACCTAAATTTAACAACCAAAGTGAAAACAACGTATTGTTTAACACATTAAAATAAGAATACTTTATGGTGTTTCTATCAGTTATTTTTGGTCACAAACCTGATTTGATGTCGTGCACATTTCATTAACTTATTTCATTATATATACCACAGTAAATTTAGTGCTAAAGAAATAAATGTGTATGAGAATATTTCATGAATGATATTTCATGTCATATTTCAGCCTTCTGGCATGATGTATGTGACTTAAGTGAAGTGCAAAGAGAGCAAATACAGTCCCACCGCTTACTGTAAATAATACATTAGTTTATTTGCATGTGTAGTGTTCATCCTGAGATTGTTTCTATATTTCTAAGCAAATTTCTTACCCAAGATCATAGGCACAGAAACACTATGTGTCATGATAGTTAATGCTATGATTGAGGAAAAAGTATAAAAAGTATTATCTAGCAAAAAAAAAAAATAACAAACCCCCCCCCCCCCAGAAAAATCACAGTAAAATCAAAAAAAAATGAGAGAATTACCATCATGAACATAGCTATGTACAAAAGAAGTTATCAAAACCGTGTCCAAGGTGATGTTGTTGTTTGGCCAGTTGCATAGCAACAGCGGCGTGGATCGTGTCATCTCCTTGTCGCTAAGGGAGAAGAGTCTGAAGACAGGCACAGATGTACTGTGGTCCTATGAACCCGGTCTCCAAAGCACTTCTAATGACACGCTCCCTCTGGGTCCCATCAAGCGCACACAGTCCATCGATCCGGCTGCCAAAGACCTCATACTCCCCATGAGGACAGACGGCACCGAAGACCCGAACCTCCTTCTCCACTCCTCCACCTCCAACTCCAGCCTGGCATCCCCAGCACTTCTCCTGAAGTTCAGTGAGAATCTCAGGCCTCACTCCAGGCAGCTCAGGGGACACGGACAACGTGTCGGTGTTTTCCCCAGTGAACACTCTGGATCAGCTTACTCTTGGATACTTACTATTGGATGACCCACACTTGGTTGTAGGGCTGAGAATGATGTAAATTGTACTGCACTGAGCCTGGAGTGCCATTATAACACAAGACTACAATGCTGCTTAACTAAAATGGTTACCCTGATCACAAAGATGGACACAGTGCCTGGAAAAGGATGTGTTCTAGATTTATTTATTCTAACAAATCATACATATTTTTCCTGTGAATAACTAAAATTTTATCACAATTTCCTTTGTTAGAGAAACGACAAAAAGCAGACGCAGAGATAATAGAACAACAACAAAGTCATTAAGCAAATAGCATCATTAAAGCCAATTATTCTTCACCTGTTGACTTTATACTTGTAGAGAGCTCCATTCGTCTCCCAGCATCTCACCGGAGCTGGTCAGGTGTCAGAAAGGCTAACAAATTACTTCCACTAATTGCATTTTTATTTACTATCAGCAGTCACATGGCAGCATGGGGGGAGAGTCCAATTAACAATCTAGCCTGTGTCTGTTGTTTTTATGTGGTGGAAGTCTACCTATCAGTCGATGAAAACATTAATCATTTCCGTGTAGTTCTCTCATCAATAAGTTGCTGTCTATAAAGATAATTTACCACAATAGTAACAATAATGAATCTATAACATCAACATTATATCTTCACTTGTCTCCTGCGTTCTTGCTATTGATGTTTTGCAACTAATAATGACTGGAACAGATCTAACATCCATTATTTATTTTAACTATACACATTAAATTGATCCATATATGCCAGTTTGACCACATTCATGGGTAAAAGGTTCTGTGTTGCATTTAGTCTAGTAATATCCTCTGGAGTGAGACTGATACTAGCAGCTGATTTTGACTTGCCAAACTTTAAGCATATGTGCTTAAGGACAGTATGTTACCATGGTAAAGGTGTAAGTGTGCATCAGGACATTATTGTGGATTAGTGCAATATTAAAAAAAAAAAAAACTGTCATTTATTCATTCATTCATTCCTGCCTTATTGTCTCACACGCCACAAGATGCAAGATGTCAAGATTACAATTTAGAGATACAGTCAATTGTACACACAGACACAAATAATAAACAATGTGTTTAAATACATTGACACACAGGTATGTGTTCAACAGGCTATTATTACATAATTCTCAATTGTTCTCTGTCTCATGACACAGAGGTCAGATTTTCTTAAACTCTTGATTGCTATAGCAAGACATTAGCATTAATGTTTTTTGATAATGCTGCATAAGTCAAATGTCAATGATGGTGCCCAGCTTCATCAAATGACTGGAATCCAATTAACCTGACCTAATGGTCTTTGGCTACTCCCAGGTGATCCTCCAGGTATGCCGTGGGTGAGAAATAATTACAAAAAGATTCATTTGATTTCCAACAGGCATGGTGCACACTTGATATCTTACATACTAAGGACATGGGATATACAACACAGCAGTGGACAAACCACTCGATTGACAATTGCCACATTTGCCAAGAAAACAGGGTGATTATGGGTTTTATGACTCATAACGATGGTTGGGAAATAAGAGGAGGCAACAATAAAAATAAACTCACGATTAGAGACAGAAGACGGAATAACAATGGGGGGGGAATGAAGGATAAAAGTAGAACAAATATTTGATTAACAAAATAAACAAATGAGATAAACAACTGAAAGCAAGCACAAAGCTGACAGACAGTAAGGTTAACACAAATTATCAATAATGAACTACCAATAATGACAATACAGGCTCCACAGCCACTTCACAGTCACACAGAATGCATACATACACACCAAGCTCACACCACATTGGAGACACCACACTGGTTGCTGGTTCTAGCAAAAATGAGAGAGAACAAGAGCATAGCAGTCTGCCTCTTAAACATGCCACCACTCATTGTTTAATCAGAATTACCTGTTGGCAGTGTTTTCAAATGATCATAAACCACATAAAAGCTAAATAAAAATAGTGTGAACATAATTTGTGTAGAACATTGTGCATTCCTGTAAAATAGTAAGCATAACATAACATTTTGGTATAGATGGTGCACGTAACCGAGTAACCATTGACTAATTAAAAACCCTTTATTCTTTTTATCACTGTTAACAAAAAGATCAGTTATGCAATGAAAGTTCCATTTCTAGTGTTTATAGACTATCACAGTCAAATTGGCTGCCGTTAAAAGGTTGAGTGAAGAATAATTTACCTTTCCAAAAAGTTTTGCTTTGACTCTCCGCAGACGCAGTGAAAAGATGGAGGGTAGACTCAACAACATTCGACATAGACCATGCCATGGCAGAGCATTTAAAGCACACCCCCTAGTTACCCCTGGAGGACGGAGACAGAGCCAGAAGAAGTGAGTGTGATCGATTGATTTGTCAGGTTTGTTCTTGTTGTTGATCAACATTGGTGTTGACAAGGCACAGCAGTGGTCAATATTTTGCATAACAAATGTTAAAATGATGTCTAGACACAGCCAGGAGGTTTAAAAGTATGCTGAAGTGCAGGTTGAAAGATGTCAAATCGCAACGTCAACCTCTGTTTAACTCCTTAAACTCTATGTTACAACGTGAAGTTGTGGCGAAGTTGTTTACGGCAGTTAAAAAGACGTCGAGGTTGCAACGTGACATTGTTTTAATTTGCATTTCAGCATTAGACCTGGTGACATGTACGTTTAGACGTCGTTTCAACTTTTATTAGATGTCGAAATGTTTGCAGGGCTATGTCAAGGTCACATTACCCATGTGAATTTTACATATCATTCTCACTTAATCAACTGTGGTCTGTTAACTTTAGCCATGGCTACCTCTGCTTATCCTCTCTGCTGCATGTCCTGTCACATCTTTAGCTATGCTTTTGCCTTCTTTAACGGTAATGATGTCATAAATGTAGTTTGTTCATAGCACTGGATGCGACGCTCTTTGCATTTGATACGAGCTCCTCACCATGGAAAATAAAACAGTAGTTAGCCAGGGCCCAGTAGCCGGTGCGGACCAACAGAAAGTATTTTCTGTTAGCTGTCCTGCAGCAACTCTCAAGCAGCCGGGAAACCAGGGTGGCTGGATGATAGTGCAAAGCATAGCATCCCACCCGACTCATGGATCACCACCAACCCCTTCACGTTTCAAATCGATTTTCCCCAATTTGTTACTATTTTGCGGAATGTTAGAGCATGTAGCAATCATTTTACTCCAGTTTTAGCTTCTCTTCACTGGCTCCTTTAAAATCTAGAATAGAATTTAAATCCTCCTTACATACAAGTAGTGATGGGAATAACAATGTTAAAATAAACAGTGTTACTAACGCTTTTTTCAGTAATGGGGTAATCTAATTAATTAAAATTTCATCTTCATAACGCCTTTCCATTACTAAAAATGAAAAGGGGCGAACAATCAAATGTGTTGTTAGACGATTGTTAATGGAAGCGCACAGGTGAACGGACACTGTACGACTGTGTTTATATCCAGCTTGTATAGCTTGTGAATAGAATAAGATAAAAAAAAAATAGTGTAAGAATGAGATAGTAAGTTACAAGAACATGTACTGACATGATATATACATATATGTACATTTTAAAGTGTCTCAGTCCGGATCCGAAGTGTCTCAGTGTTTGTTAAATAAAGTTTCTATAAAGTGTCTTGTATGCAGATACAGATGCACAACAGACAGTGCAATCACCCAAGCCATTAACCATTATCCTGCTAACAGTTAACGAGGTGTGTTCTGATGGCTGTGGGGATGAATGACCTCATGAAACACTCCGTCCTACAGCTCAGTGACAGCTGTAAGACGTTAGTTAGTTACTTTCCCTGGTAACTAGTTACTTTTATAGCCGAGTAATTCAGTTTCTAACTCAGTTACTTTTTGCTTTTTGGGAGAAGTAACTAGTAACTATAAGTAATTACTTTTTAAAAGCAACATGCCCAACAGTGCATACAAGGCCCTGAAGGGTCTGACTCCATCATATCTGAAAGATCTCATAGTACAATATTGTCCTAACAGATCACTATGATCTCAAACTGCAAAAGTAAAAAAACAAAATAATTTAACAGTATGTATTTTTAAAATACCATTTATTACCATACCATTTTACAAAAAGACACTGTGATTTATATATAAAATTTAAAATAACAGGAAATCACTGTAACTGTGAAACACATGTGAAAACACTTTTATGAAAACCCCATTAGAAATACATTTATTTATTGTTAAAATATGTTCACAAATGTATTGTAATTTTACAAATATTTGTCTGTTATTTGATGGAAAAAAATGTAAAATTCAACTTTAAAACAAGAAAAAGGTAAAAAAAAATAATTAAAAATTACTGAGAAATTAATAGTAAAATAACTATTTAACGCTGTAGGCTATTGCATATAAAATCCAATGGAAAACACAACGTCTTGAATTATTTCACAGCATGTCTGAACAAAACACGTGTTATCAGGAGACATTTTACTGCTGCAATGTCTCCCTGCACAAACACACAAAAGAAAAAAAAACATGAACGCGACATGTCATTGGAGTACGTGCTGTGAAAAGCGCAGTTCCCGTTTGGGTTGGTCGACAAACGGTTCGAGGAGGAGAAGCAGAAGATGATTTTTATTTTTATTTTTTTTTATTTTTACAACTACACTTTATTCAGTTGGGCAAGACATATATTATTCTTGAACTCTTGAACTCTTGAACTACAAAACGAACACTGGTTGGACACAGCAGGATCAATGATGGAAATAAAA